>NW_024729439.1:5000-8833 GCF_018991925.1 Homarus americanus | reverse complement strand
TCTAGTGGTCAGATTATAAACATTCCCCGGTCTAGTGGTCAGAAGATAACCAATTTCCGGTCTGATATAAACATTTCCCGGTCTAGTGGTCAGATTATAAACATTTCCCGGTCTAGTGGTCAGATTATAAACATTCCCCGGTCAGCTGGTCTGAGGATACAACGACACTAGGAGAGGATATTGCCCTCCTTCCTCCCTCCCCCTTCGTGTTGCATATATTGACTGCCATATTGCAAAACTCCGGAAAATCATGTCAGAGTGTAAAAAGTGATGAGGTGACAGGGTGGATGAGGTGGGTGATGGGGTGGATGAAGTGAGGTGATAGGATGAGGTGGGTGATGGGGTGGATGAGGTGGGTGATGGGGTGGATGAGGTGGGTGATGGGTGGATGAGGTGGGTGATGGGGTGGATGAGGTGGGTGATGGGGTGGATGAGGTGGGTGATGGGGTGGATGAGGGTGCCCAGGTGATGGGGTGGATGTGGGTGATGGGGTGGATGAAGTGGTGATAGGATGAGGGTGGGTGATGGGATTGGATGGAGTGAGGTGATGGGATGAGGTGGGTGATGGGGTGGATGAATTGAGGTGATGGGATGAGGTGAGTGATGGGGTGGATGAGGTGGGTGATGGAGTGAGGTGATGGGATGAGGTGGGTGATGGGGTGGATGAATTGAGGTGATGGGATGAGGTGAGTGATGGGGTGGATGAGGTGGGTGATGGAGTGAGGTGATGGGATAAGGTGGGTGATGGGGTGGATGAGATGGAGGAATTGGATGTAGGAAGAAGAGAATTTTCAAGATAGTGTTGTGTTCTGGTGGATGACAATTTCTTTTCTTATCTCATTCTCTCCCCCTGGGTGAGGAGAACATGGTGTAGATCTCTCTCTGTCTCTCTCTCTCACCCGGGATCTCACCTGTCGTTTTAACAGGTCGAAATCTGGAAGGTATGAGATTTTGGGAGAGTTTTGAATGACGTGTATACCAGCTGGGAGACGTGTAAACCAACTGGTGTAACACGTCCTAACCAGCTGGGAGACGTGTAAACCAACTGGTGTAACACGTCCTAACCAGCTGGGAGACGTGTAAACCAACTGTTGTAACACGTCCTAACCAGCTGGGAGACGTGTAAACCAGCTGTTGTAACACGTCCTAACCAGCTGGGAGACGTGTAAACCAACTGTTGTAACACGTCCTAACCAGCTGGGAGACGTGTAAACCAACTGGTGTAACACGTCTAACCAGCTGAAGAACGTGTAAACCAACTAGTGTAACACCTCTAACCAGCTGAACGTGTGCAAACCAACTGGTGTAACACGTCCTAACCAGCTGGGAGACATGTAAACCAACTTCAGTGTAACACGTCTAACCAACTTTGGAGACATCAACAAACCAACTGGTGTAACACGTCTAACCAGCTGGGAAGACGTAAGCCAACTGTTGTAACACGTCTAACCAGCTGGGAGACGTGTAAACCAACTGGTGTAACGTCCTAACAGCTGGGAGACATTCTTCAACCAACTGTTGTAACACGTCCTAACCAGCTGGGAGACGTGTAAACCAACTGGTGTAACACGTCCTAACCAGCTGGGAGACGTGTAAACCAACTGGTGTAACACGTCCTAACCAGCTGGGAGACGTGTAAACCAGCTGTTGTAACACGTCCTAACCAGCTGGGAGACGTGTAAACCAACTGTTGTAACACGTCCTAACCAGCTGGGAGACGTGTAAACCAACTGGTGTAACACGTCCTAACCAGCTGGGAGACGTGTAAACCAACTGGTGTAACACGTCCTAACCAGCTGGGAGACGTGTAAACCAACTGTTGTAACACGTCCTAACCAGCTGGGAGACGTGTAAACCAGCTGTTGTAACACGTCCTAACCAGCTGGGAGACGTGTAAACCAACTGTTGTAACACGTCCTAACCAGCTGGGAGACGTGTAAACCAACTGTTGTAACACGTCCTAACCAGCTGGGAGACGTGTAAACCAACTGGTGTAACACGTCCTAACCAGCTGGGAGACGTGTAAACCAGCTGTTGTAACACGTCCTAACCAGCTGGGAGACGTGTAAACCAGCTGTTGTAACACGTCCTAACCAGCTGGGAGACGTGTAAACCAACTGGTGTAACACGTCCTAACCAGCTGGGAGACGTGTAAACCAACTGTTGTAACACGTCCTAACCAGCTGGGAGACGTGTAAACCAACTGGTGGCAACACGTCCTAACCAGCTGGGAGACGTGTAAACCAACTGGTGTAACACGTCCTAACCAGCTGGGAGACGTGTAAACCAGCTGTTGTAACACGTCCTAACCAGCTGGGAGACGTGTAAACCAGCTGTTGTAACACGTCCTAACCAGCTGGGAGACGTGTAAACCAACTGGTGTAACACGTCCTAACCAGCTGGGAGACGTGTAAACCAACTGTTGTAACACGTCCTAACCAGCTGGGAGACGTGTAAACCAACTGGTGTAACACGTCCTAACCAGCTGGGAGACGTGTTGAATACCTGTATCCAAAGTCGAATTATACCAATGTCAACCCTTGCTCACGAGGCGGAGCTGATCATGTGACGTCGGTGGCCGCAGTTGAAGAAAAAGAGAGTAAGGGTGAGACTCGTATATCATCAGGGGTGAGACTGTATTAGAAGATATTCTTACCATAATTCCTGGTTCTCTCACCCCCTGGCTCACCGTCTCTCAGTCACCCACTTGAACTTCTCATGTAATCAGTATCTATATGATATTCCTAATCTCAAAAGGAATACAAGAATTTAAATAAAATAGTTGAAGAGAGAGGTAAACTAGGCCAGCCCTGCAGACCAACATGACGACTCTCGCACGATGGTGTTGCAGCCTCACGTGTATAGAGCCCGGTGATAGTCTCTTATTTGGTGATATATGCAATTCTTGTAGCATCTGTCTGGGAGGATGTTTTGGTGATGTTTGTGTGAGTCTTTTGTTGATGTTTTGTTCTGTTTGTTCTGTTTGTGTGAGTCTTTTGTTGATGTTTTGTTCTGTTTGTGTGTTTGTGTTTTGTGTTTGTTTTATGTGTATTTGCTTGTTATTTGTTTGTGTTTGGTCCTATAAATGCTGTTTTATTTAAAAATATTCTACCACTGTAGTGTGTGTGTGTGTGTGTGTGTGTGTGTGTGTGTGTGTGTGTGTGTGTGTGTGTGTGTGTGTGTGTGTGTGTGTGTGTGTGTGTGTGTGTGTGTGTGTGTGTGTGTGTGTGTGTGTGTGTGTGTGTGTGTGTGTGTGTGTGTGTGTGTGTGTGTGTGTGTGTGTGTGTGTGTGTGCGGTTTGTTTACATGTTTCTGTGTGTCTTGTTTGTTTTGTTTCCATTGTTTGTGTTGTATCTCTTTCAGGTCTTTCTCTCTACACCTATTTCTCTCTCTCTCTCTCTCTCTCTCTCTCCTCTCTCTCTCTCTCTCCCTCTCTCTCTCTCTCTCTCTTTCTCTC
This sequence comes from Homarus americanus, assembly GCF_018991925.1. Classification (NCBI taxonomy): domain Eukaryota; kingdom Metazoa; phylum Arthropoda; class Malacostraca; order Decapoda; family Nephropidae; genus Homarus; species Homarus americanus. The sequence continues at coordinate 5,376 of NW_024729439.1, read as the reverse complement.
TCTCTCTCTCTAACTCTCTCTCTCTAACTCTCTTCCTCAACTATCTCTAAAGTAACCTCAAGTATCTATGTATCTCTCTCACATGTCTCTCACCTCTCACCCGTGTCTCTCACTTCTCTCCCACAGACGGTAGTAAGAGAGATGAACCGCCTGGGGCTGATGGTAGATCTCTCACATGTGTCTCAAGCGACCATGAAGGAGGCGCTGGAGGTGTCGAATGCGCCGGTCATCTTCAGCCACTCCTCCGTGTATTCCATCTGTAAGAACCCGAGGAACGTCCCCGACCACATCCTGAAGAAGGTGGTGAGTAGAGAGAGAGAGAGAGAGAGAGAGAGAGAGAGAGAGAGAGAGAGAGAGAGAGAGAGAGAGAGAGAGA
>NW_024729438.1:0-18843 GCF_018991925.1 Homarus americanus | reverse complement strand
CCTCCCCCCTCCCTCCCTCCCCATAGCTACTACAGTATTTGTTTTTCGCTCGCCTACGTAAAGTGAAAGAGATTTGAGGCTATTACTACCACCACACTTTCACACCTCCACTGTTACCACACCACCACCACCACCACACTACCATCACCCCACTGCTACCACTACCACACTACCATTACCACGTCACCTCTACCACACTACCGTCACCCCACTGCTACCACTACCACACTACCGTCACCACGTTACCTCTACCACACTACCTCCACCATCACACTACCACCACCATAACACTACAACCACCACCATCACACTACAACCAAGACCATCTCATTACAACCACCACCACTACCACCATCACAACCACCGTCACCTCCACCACCATCAATACAACTACAACCACCACCACCACCTTCGTTTGGGTGTTGGTCAGTGTTGATGTCTTTTTAGTTTATATGATACAAATTGATGTCATGCAGGAAAATAAAAATCACATGAGGAATGGGTGAAGTCCTGGGGGAAGCTGTGAAGTCCTGGGGGAGGCTGTGAAGTCCTGGGGGAGGCTGTGAAATCCTGGGGGAGGCTTTGAAATCCTGGGGGAGGCTGTGAAGTCCTGGGGGAGGCTGTGAAGTCCTGGGGAGGCCGCAGTCCTGTGGAGGCCAGACCCTGGAGAAGGCTGTGTCCTGGGGGAGGCTGTGAAACCTGGGAGGCTGTGAAGTCCTGGGGAGGCTGTAAAGTCCAGGGGAGGCTGCTGTAGTCCAGGAGGCTGTGAAGTCCAGGGAGGCTGTGAAGTCCCAGGGTGGAGGCCAGGAAGTCCCGGGAGGTTGTGAAGTCCCGGGGAGGCTGTGTCCCCGGGGAGGTTGTGAAGTCCCGGGGAGGTTGTGGAAGTCCTGGGGAGGCTGTGAAGTCCCGGGGAGGCCAGAAGTCCTGGGTGAGGTTGTGAAGTCCCGGGGAGGCTGTGAAGTCCTGGGTGAGGCTGTGGGGGTCCCGGGGAGGCTGTGGGAACTCATGGAGGCTGGGTGGGAAGTCCTGGGTAGCCAGAAGTCCCGGGTGAGGGGTGTGAAGTCCCAGAGGCTGTGAAGTCCTGGGTGAGGCCAGAAGTCCCCAGAGGCTGTGAAGTCCTGGGGTGAGGTCGTGAAGTCCCCCAGGAGGCCAGATGTCCCATGAGTTGTGGAAGTCCCCAGGAGGCTGTGGAAGTCCTGGGTGAGGCTGTAGAAGTCCTGGGGAGGTTGTGAAGTCCCGTGAGGCCAGTGGTCCCTGGGTGAGGGGTTGCAGAAGTGCTGGGAGGCCAAAGTCCCTGGGGAGCTGCAAGTCCTGGGGTGGAGGCTGCAAGTCCCTGTGGAGGCTGTGAAGTCCCGGCAGGTTGTGAAATCCCTGGGAGGCTGGTGAAGTCCCGTGGAGGCCAGGAAGTCCTGGGGAGGCTGTGAAGTCCTGGGTGAGGCTAGAAGTCCTGGGGAGGCTGTGAAGTCCTGTGGAGGCTGTGAAGTCCTGTGGAGGCTGTGAAGTCCTGGATGAGGTTGTGAAGTCCTGGGGAGGCTGTGAAGTCCTGTGGAGGCTGTGAAGTCCTGGGTGTGGTTGTGAAGTCCTGGGGAGGTTGTGAAGTCCTGGGTGAGGTTGTGAAGTCCTGGGGAGGCTGTGAAGTCCTGTGGAGGCTGTGAAGTCCTGGGTGTGGTTGTGGAGTCCTGTGGAGGCTGTGAAGTCCTGGGTGTGGTTGTGGAGTCCTTTGGAGGCTGTGAAGTCCTGGGTGAGGTTGTGAAGTCCTGGGGAGGCTGTGAAGTCCTGTGGAGGCTGTGAAGTCCTGGGTGTGGTTGTGGAGTCCTGGGGAAGGGGTTCACATCCTGAAGGGGATTATGAAGTTCCGAGATGACAAAGTAAAGGGGAGAATGACACCAACTCAATAATGATTTTGCAATGACGTATCGAGTTACTGTGTCACTGAAAGTAAGAGGTACAGTCTTACCCAATACCACCGTCTTACCTCTTGACTCATGTTTTTATCGGATCCTAAGTTAATTACTTCATTGTTAAGATGTGTGAGAGAGGGGATTAAACACCAGGAAAATGTTATAAAGAAAACTACTCGCTGGGGAACTAAGCTATCTTGAGGTTTTTTATTTCTTATTTCTCCTGTGTCCTCTTGTTTTCATTCAATTATGATACAATCTATTTATTGATTTTTTTTCTAATTGATTAATGATAAGTTTTTACCCAACCTGACTCTGTTTGATTATAGGAGCACATACTTAACACCTCAATTTATCAATACATCACATAAACATTCTAACCCCAGATGTACATATCCTTGTATAAAACTTCACAAAATATTGACACCACAAGCGAATGCCCTTCCCCCCCCCCCTCCCCTAACCCGACAACTCCCCCAACACTATTCGCTAACAAAATTCTTGACCCGCACCGCCCAAAGCCACCTTACATGCAAATTTACACACGACCTCTCTCCCCTTCCCCCCTCCCCTCATTCTCATTCCTCTCACTCCCCGCCTGCCTCCACTCATCTTTCAGCTGCCCACTGCAATCATCCACAACCCTTCCATTTCCTGTACCGATGCTTCTATAAACACCCAAACGATACTTCTTGGTGTTTTCATCCTCTTTCCATTTTTTCCTGTCTCTATTTTGTGTTAATTCTGTTGACTGTATTTTCCTCCACTTTCAGCCTCTGGTCCAACCTTCTTCTGCCAGGCGTCCCACCACCTGTGTCTAGAGCCTAAGTTTAGTCAGTCGCTTGTCTTAAAATATCTCCCAGTACTTCTCACACATCCCCTCTCGCCTGTGTGTGTGGGGGGAGGGGGGGGGGAACTCTTGGCTTGGTTCATGGGTCTTAAATGTTGGTTTAAAGAGTAGGGTGAGTGAGGGATGTTTGTCGATGGTGATGGCGATACCCTTGATGGTGTAGGGGAGGGGTGGAGGGCTGGATGTGGTGCGCTTGTTTAGGCGTAATTAATTGGATGCGTGTGATAGTCTTATTAGGGAAACATCAAATGAGATCATCTGAAGGAGTTACAACACACTTTTATGACGGGTGTTGATTGATGGTGAACTGTTGACAAACGACGGGCATAGAGAGGTGGCTGTAGGTGATTGGGGCCCCCAGTTCTCATAGGCCACAAACCAGCTTAACCTAACCAATACAAATGAGTCCATTTAGGACTGCTGTTGATTAAGGTTGGTCCATTACACTAATCGTAAGGTTTTGTTACTTTACGGTCTATTAAAATTGGGACCCATTTGGCCTGTAACGTGACGCTACCCACCTAAGGAAACTAATAGGATCATTTAGGGGAGTTGGGAACATAACAGCAGTAGCTTCTGACGATTAATGAATGAGAAATTATTGTTGAGGACGAATAAGGCGTTTCGCGGAGGATGCAGAAATCGGTTTCATCTAGAAGTGTTCCGTGTACATTTGATCAATACGAGACCCTTCATGACTTTCACAAAACTTTTATATTTTTCACACCTGTTATAAATTTTGTTTATATAACTAGTTAGATTATGTGTAAGAGTTCGGAGATGATTATCATGTGTGTTATTTACAATTATTATCTGTGCAGATGGAGGGCTAAAACTGATTTGCATATGTCCATCCCAGTGTCCAGAGATAAAAAAAAAAAATAATAATAATAATAATAATAATAATAATAATAATAATAATAATAATAAAGATAATAATAAATATAATAATAATAATTATAATAATAATAATAATAATAATAATAAAGATAATAATAATAATAATAATAATAATAATAATAATAATAATAATAATAATAATAAAGATAATAATAAAAATATTAATAAAAATAATAATAATAATAATAATAAAGATAAGAATAATAATAAAGATAATAATAATAATAATAATAATAAAGATAATAATAATAAATATAATAATAATAATAAAGATAATAATAATAATAATAATAAAGATAATAATAATAAAGATAATAATAATAATAATAATAATAATAATAATAATAATAATAATAATAATAATAATAATAATAATAATAATAATAATAATAAAGATAATAATAATAATAATAATAATAATAATAATAATAATAATAATAATAATAATAATAATAAAGTAATAATAATAATAATAATAATAATAAATATAATAATAATAATAAAGATAATAATAATAATAATAATAATAATAATAATAATAATAATAATAATAATAATAAAAATAAAAATAATAAAAATAATAAAATCCAGCGTACACACCAGTGAAGTGTAAAAGACTACAGGTTAGGATCTCAAGCTGCTGGGATATATTTACCATTTTTCCTGCAATTTTTTCATGGAAAATTTGCGCTTCAGTATTTTATTGTTAGTATAATTTTAGAATGTTACTGACAGAATATTATTATTATTATTAAAGTTTGTTTTACTCTCTTAGAAAGGCACATCAATATATATTAATAGAGGAAACGCAAAAGAGACACACACACACACACAGACACACACACACACACACACACACACACACATACGTACACACCCTCACTGTATAGTCAGGGTAAAAAGTTCTTGAAAACTGAAAGTGAGTCACGGGAATGAGTCTCCTAACATACTTACCCTGACTGTCATCTGGTGCGGGTGTGTTGTTTCATCTCATTTAGGGTCGATGCTGCTTCACACGAACTTTTGACCCTGGCTGTACACTCACCCTTACACGCCCACACCCTTATACACGTACACACCCTTATGCACGTACACACACGTACGCACCCTTATGCACGTACACACTCATGTACGTACTCATCCTCCCATCATCCTCACACGCACACATGCGCACCCCCTCCCATCATCCTCACACGCACACACCATCATGTACGTACACTCACCCTCACACGCACACGCTCGCATTTAATCAACCATGTTTACACAGCTTCACCATATCGTTGAACTGTGACCCACATCGACCCGCTCGATTCACTCACTTCCCATCACATGTGTTTAATGTGTTTGAGACCCAACCTGAAAATACTCTACAGTACATGTGTGGCTGTCAGTTTACACTATGTTTAAACTAACTATGTCTGTCTGTCGGGGTTTATATTTAACTGCGTGTCTCTTAATAGTTTAATATTTCTTAAGCTACCCATCTAAAGATATAAGGTATTATTAGTGCATACATACGGTGTATATTAAGTACTGTATCAATATATAAACAGCGGATAGATAATTACATCAACATCTAATTATTTTTTCTATAGGGGGGTCAAAGATCCAGTGAGTAATGTCTCGATGCTTAATTTTGTAGCACGGGGTAATTTTTTTTATTCGGGAACCTTATAGTAAATTTTGTAGTAATCTGTTAGGGTCTCAAAAAAATAAAAAATATGTATTTAATTAAAGATATTAATTACTGGCTGACGTAACAGAGGACGCTGGAATATTTTCCTAGAGAGGTATTTAGCACATTTTTTTAATAAGCGCGGGGATGTGTGTGTGTGTGTGTGTGTGTATGCGCGCGCCCCTGCCTGCTTGCCTGCCTGCCTGCCTGCCTGACTGCCTGCCTGCCTGCCTGTCTGCCTGTCTGTGTTATGGGAGGAGGATGTGATGGTGTGCTAGTTAGTGGGGTGGAGGTTAATTTATTGCCGGGGACGTTGTGATGGGGATGCTGTGATTGGTAGATAATTTGATGGGTGGATGCTGTTATGGGGGATGCTGTTATGGGGGACGCTGTGATGGATGGATGCTGTGATGGGTGGATGCTGTGATGAGTGGATGATGTATGGGTGGATGCTTAGATGGGTTAATGCAGTGATGGATGGATGCTGTAATGGGTGATGTTGTGATGGGGATGCTGTGATTGGTGGATGATTTGATGGGTGGATGCTGTTATGGGGGAAGCTGTTATGGGGGACGCTGTGATGGATGGATGCTGTGATGGGTGGATGCTGTGATGAGTGGATGATGTGATGGGTGGATGCTTAGATGGGTTGATGCAGTGATGGATGGATGCTGTAATGGGTGATGTTGTGATGGGGGTGCTGTGATTGGTGGATGATTTGATGGGTGGATGCTGTTATGGGGGATACTGTTATGGGGGACGCTGTGATAGATGGATGCTGTGATGGGTGGATGCTGTGATGAGTGGATGATGTGATGGGTGGATGCTTAGATGGGTTGATGCAGTGATGGATGGATGCTGTAATGGGTGATGTTGTGATGGGGATGCTGTGATTGGTGGATGATTTGATGGGTGGATGCTGTTATGGGGGATGCTGTGATGGGAGATGATATGATGGGGAGACGTTGTGATGGGGAATTCTGTGATAGGGGATGCTGTAGTGGGGAGAAAAAAGCTAATACGGTCAAATGTGTATGTGTGTTTGTGTTGGTTTTTATAATTCACAAAAGTACACATATTCATTTCTGTCACACTTCGCATGTACAGTATACATTGGCTTGATTAGACACATACAGTACTTAACACACGGCTTACACATGCTTGTGCCTGAGTACCTCACTGTGTATCTATGACAAAGTACGCGCATTTGATGTACACACACACACACACACACTCTCTCTCTCTCTCCTTTTTTCGTACCTTCTTCCTCTCATTCAAGAAAACACTGCCAAATAGGTAAGTTTATCAGTCAACGGGCCCTGTGACATTTTGTACCAACGTCTTCTACACCACCTCTCAATCCCTCCCCTCTTCTCTTTTATCTAATTTACTCTCACTTCCTGTTTACTAATATCCCTCCTCCCCATCATCCTATTCTCCTTGTTCCCTAATCCTAATCTCCGTCTTCCCCACCATTCTAATTTAACTCATCTCAGGTGATTGGTGTCGACATGTCACTTGTCTCATCTCTACCAAACTCACCACTAATAGAGGCCGTGTTCACCTCATCCCTGTGTTAACTCAGTTCAACGACCTCGTCCCGTCCCCTTATCCACATAACCCCTAACTTAGTACCTTCTTTGAACCCTATCCTCTAAACCCCTCTAGCCCCCATGCTTACTCGGCCTCTTGATCGCGCATCGTCAGACCCTCCTCTTGTTTACTTGGCCAGCTGGGTTCCTGTATTTACTAGGCTTTGTGGCTTCATGACTCCACCTTCCTATGAATGATGGTTACTAGTGTTCCCTGGAGGATGCAGTGATGGGTAGGGAAACACTGAGTAACACTGAGTCCGTTTATTATGGATGAGAGAAATACAAGTGGTGACTCGCGTGTGCCATGCACGGCTCACACAGTCAGACTGAGGCTGCCTTGCCATATGGCAGCCTCGGGGCAATGTTGCCACATAACGTGCAGTGTTGCCACGTGATGATATATATATAAATGCTACTCGGCACAGTACCTTATGTACAGGGTTGCTACTCGGCACAGTAGCTTATATACATAACCTACATCTCCCTCCCCCCTCACGCTCATAGTCTTTGTCTTGAGCGGACTTCTTAGTCCTAAGTCGCTCCGAGCGTCGAGGTGCACTGTGGGGCGGATCCTCGTGAGGTGTAGGTGACTCGTCCTCGGTCAGGGGGCCAGCAGCAGGGGGTGGGACTGGCCGGAGGAAGCGGTGGTTCCTCCACCAGACACGGCCGCTCGACATCCTGACCTTGTAGTCCCGCGACCGACCGACGCCCATCACTATGCCCACCTTGTCCCAACGTGTCGTCGTCGGGTCCTGGACGCGGACAAGGGCACCAATCTCCACTGGCTGAAGAGGGCGGGCACGGTCGTCATTCCGAGCCTTGGCGTCCTGGGCACGTGAAGCGGCGCGGCAGTCGCAGCTCTCGGCTCTGGTCTGCCAGTCCTTCGCAAAGGCCTTGACGTGTGCAGGAACTCAAGAGCGGAGAGGGTGACCATACAGGATCTGGGCAGGGGAGCGTCCTGTGTGGGTGGGAGTGGACGCGGGTTCTGGGCAGCTCTGTGTGGCAGTGCCAGGCGCGTCGCTCGTTAACTCACGCACCCTGCTGGCGGTGTACCGAGCAGCTGGGATCTGCTCAGGAAAGTCTCTGGGCACCACGCCTAACTCCTTGCAGTGCTCCCACGACAACAAGGGTGTAGCGAGAGTAGGCCGCACGTCAATCCATCCGTGACACGACCTGTCGCCGTAGGTGATCTCTGCTTGAAAGGAGCCCACAGCGTCCGGCATCTGGGAACCGTCCGCATTGTAGTACAGCAGCTGCGGCGGTGGTCCCAGGTCGCGTTTGGTGAGGCCCAGTTTCTGGTGGTGCTTCAACCCAATCACCGTAGTATCGGCGCCGGTGTCCGGTATCACCTCGATGTGACCCGACACATCACTGTGTGTGACGGCGAAGCGGATAGTAGGGGAAGGGGTAGCCCTGGGGCGTGTGGTCGATTCCACCCTCCTGATGTGACTCCGCTGCTGCTTGGGGCTGCGTGGGCCATCTGGAGGGGGCTGCGTGCGAACCACCCCGAGGGAAGTGCGCTGCTGTCCTCGTCTCGGGCTTTTGGGCTTGGGTTGGCGGCAGCACTTGTCGTAGTGTCCATAGCGACCACAGGCCTGACACTTGCGGCCTCATGCAGGGCACCTGTCTGTGTTAGACCAGTGGCCCTTACGGTCACATCCACGACACAGTGCGTCGGCGGCCGGGCTGCTTTCCACAGCTGCCACAGGAAGCACTAGGCGGAGGCGTGGAAGAACGTGTGGCAGCCTTCGCGTTGTTGGCCGCCTTCTTATCCTTCTTGTATTGTGAGATAGCTCTCAAAGCGGGTGGGGCCCGTAAGGCAGAGGTGGCGGACTTGGTGGCCTCGTATGACCGACATTCAGTCACTACCACCTGGAGTGTGGAGGAAGCGTCCAGGGGGATGAGTCGCTGCATCAACTCTTCGTGCCTGACACCTGCCAAGATCCCGTGCTTGATCCAGGCTTCCTCACATTCCCGGCTGTGCGCCTTGCAGACGTCGATCTCCTCTGACAAACTCTTCAAGCGTACAAAAAAGTCGTCAAAGGATTCGTTCTCCGCCTGCTTGCAGCTGGTGAAGGCGCGGCGACGCAAAGCCTCGTTATTCCGACCTTTAACGTGCTCCTGTAAAAGGTCGAGCACATCCTTCACTGAAGATGTAGAATCGGGAGGCACTTGCAACGTGTGGTCTGGAGGACGCTGGTGTGGTGGAGGAGGGAGGATATTGGCGCCTTGATGAGCGCTATCTGCGAGTGAGGGAGGGTGGGTTAGCGCCAGGGTCGCCAATAGTGCCTCAAAACGCAACTTTTCCTCCTCTCTTTGTGTCTCCTCCCTCTGAAGTTCCATCTCTCTGCGTCTTTCGTCCCTGTCGTCCATCCACCTCAGAATTGTGGCAATGTCCGTCACTGGAGGTGGAGGATGAGAGTCTGCGCCCGGTGGAGGGGAAGGTGGTGGGGAGTCGTGTCTCCCATCTTGACGTTGTCCCTTCTTACCGCCCATCTTAGTGTGTGCGTGGACTGCACTGTTTAGTATATAAAGTGGCGCCTCAACAGCTCGAACCACATATATATGACATAAACAGCGCAGAAATACGCATATAGTCCACTGTTCTGTCCGTGAGCGAGTGCGTGCGTGTGTGTGTGTGTGTGTGTCTCAGCAGATGCGGAGCCGTGGTGGCCGGCGGAGTGAGGCAAGCAGTGTCACCCGGGATGTCACACGAGAAGGGTGTACGCCTGCGTGCTCCGTGGGTACCACAAAAAACAGGCCAATGCTCAACTCTCAGCTCTAGACACACACTAATACATTGACACTAACACTGCCACCGTCACTAAAACGCACTGTGACGGAGCAACACTGCACATCGCGGCGAAACACAGCGCAACACAACACAACACACTATGAGTCGACGCTCATGACGCGCATCACCGGCAGACGTAACTGTCTCGGCATAGTTCACACACTTTGTAAGTCCACAGATCCTAGGCACTGCGCCATGGTGGTTACTAGTATTCCCTGAAGGATGCAGTGATGGGTAGGGAAACACTGAGTAACACTGAGTCCGTTTATTATGGATGAGAGAAATACAAGTGGTGACTCGCGTGTGTCATGCACGGCTCACACAGTCAGACTGAGGCTGCCTTGCCATATGGCAGCCTCGGGGCAATGTTGCCACATAACGTGCAGTGTTGCCACGTGATGATATATATAAATGTTACTCGGCACAGTAGCTTATATACATAACCTACAATGAACACCCCATTTTAACACAGCCAAGTGAACTGCCATTATATACCACCCATGTTTGTACTAGGCACCATTAGCTCTCTACCTCTCCCCCTTCAACCACACTCGCTTAATGCATTTGGGGGTCGCCATTACCAACACCACCACCACTATCACTATCATTGCGACCACCACCACCACAAACACTATCATTACCATTACCATCACCGCCATTACCATCATCGCCATCGTCACCACCACCACCACCACCACCATCACAACAACCACCACCATTATTACCATCATCACCATCGTCACCACCACCACCACCATCACCGTCACAACAACCACCACCACCATTATCATCATTACCATCGTCACCACCACCACCATCACCGTCACAACAACCACAACCACCACCATTACCGTCAACACCATTACTACCACAACCATTACTACCACCAACACCATTACCAACACCACCATCGTCATCACCATCACCACCACCACTGTCAACATCACCACCGTCGCTACCAACATTGCCACCACCACCACTAACAACAACAACAACAACAACAATAAAAACCACAACAGCTACATTTAGGTCAAAAACCAGGCAGGTGACGATCACTGAATGACAGACTCTACCACACCTCTATGACGTAATACTGAACAGAGAAAATGGTCATGAATGAAATAAGGTTGAGCTCTACTCGATGGTGTTGCAAATTAAAGCCACATTAAAAGACAGATATTTACTGTACCTTTAGTGTCGGTTTTAGTTTCCAAAGTTGTCAGTGGCGTTATTGTGAATCTTTTCAACAATTTCATCCAAAGTTACAACTTTTATGCAGTGTGTTGGGTCTTAGGAGAAGTTGAAGTAGTGAGGTGTTACTTTTTTTTCATGTGTATTTATACCGAGGTCATCCCACTCACTAGTAGAGGAGTTGGGAAGGTATGGTAGAAGGCTCGTCTGTCTGTCTGTCTGTCCTTCCGTTCGTCCGTCTGTCTGTTTGTCCTTCCGTTCGTCCGTCCGTCTGTCTTTTTCATTTAGACAAAACATTTGCAATATGTGATCAGCTGCAGAACATAAGCTGGAAAACAATATAACTATGTCAATCGATGAGTTTGTGTTGCAGTGAATTGCGACCAATTTGAGAAGAGTTACAGCACTGTGAACACTAGAAATTATATGACAATAAATTATGTTGAGGATGACACTTGCGATTTATGTAACTTTACTTGCCATTATTGTATTATTGTCGTAAGATTTTGTCCATGTTATTATTGTATTCTTGTCGTAAGAATTTGTCTGTCATTATTGCATTATTGTCGTAAGATTTTGTCCATGTCATTATCGTGGTGCCGACATTTTGTTCGCTGGGAAAGTGTCATAATATTTTCTCCCCAGCCAGTGGTTCGTGAATCAAATGCCTTAATGATGGTTTTCTTTTAACGTGGCATTGATCTGAGATGTATACCGTCAGAAGTGTTTGACTGAGAAGTGGTCGTAGTGGGGGTGATCGTAGTGAGGGTGGTCGTAGTGGTGGTGGTCATGGTGGATGAAATCGTAGTGGAGGTGGGCGTGGTGGTTATAGTCGTAGTAGGGGCGGTCGTAGTTGTGGTAGTCGTAGTGGAGGCGGTCTTAGTGGGGGCGGTCATAGCTGGGGTGGTCGTAGTGAAGGTGGTCGTACTGGGATTAGTCGTAGTGAGGGATGATCGTAGTGTAGAGGAATTCATAGTGATGATGGTCGTAGTGGATGTGGGCGTAGTGGGTATTTATTATAAGAGGTATTTCGCTTCCAGCCGTTTCCTGTGGGTATTACTGAGAAGCGACGCGTAATTTGGCCAGGCTCTGGTGACACTATGAGGCCCCGTGTGGCTGTGTGTTGGTAGGTGAGGCGGCATGATTAACGACCCACGTGAGCTATAAGCCTTGAATATGCGTTAACACTTTCCCCACCAAACAACTATATACAACTTAGTCTATTGAGTCCTGAATCTCTTGTATGGTGAGTGTTTCTGTACAGCTGGTGAGTGTCTCTTTGTACAGATGGTGAGTGTCTCCTTGCACAGCTGGTGAGTGTCTCCTTGTACAGCTGGTGAGTGTCTCCTTGTACAGCTGGTAAGTTTCTCTGTACAGCTGGTGAGTGTCTCCTTGTACAGCTGGTGAGTGTCTCCTTGCACAGCTGGTGAGTGTCTCCTTGTACAGCTGGTGAGTGTCTCCTTGTACAGCTGGTAAGTTTCTCTGTACAGCTGGTGAGTGTCTCCTTGTACAGCTGGTGAGTGTCTCCTTGTACAGCTGGTGAGTGTCTCCTTGTACAGCTGGTGAGTGTTTCCTTGTACAGCTGGTGAGTTTCTCTGTACAGCTGGTGAGTGTCTCCTTGTACAGTTGGTGAGTGTCCCCTTGTACAGCTGATGAGTGTCTCCTTGTACAGAGTGTAACTCACCGTGAGGAGACAGCAACGGATGGGTCACTCAAACTCAATAAAATAGATAAATGAAAAACTCGCTCTGTGTATAAATCTTTATCAATTTTGGCATGTCGATTAACGTGGGGATTGGATTCAAGTCCCATCGACCACTAACTACATGTGTGAGCTTCAACTAGGTGATTATCGTGTAGCTGCCACATGCCAGACGTCAACAATTGGACCACCTTAGCTATGTTGACAACGCTGTATAACTGATATAAACTTATCATTGTTTATTGTGATCAACGGTGGAAGTGCTGGGAGCCTTTGTTAGTGTAGCTGACCACTTATAATAATAATAATAATAATAATAATAATAATAATAATAATAATAATAATAATAATAATAATAATAATAATAACTCAGAATTGGATCTCCGACTACTATTCACAAGACAGTTCAGACAGAGTTTAGAGTCTACAAATAATCTCTACGTGAGACAGTACATAATCCCTGTCAACACACTTAATGTAGTACCTTTATCCCTTGATGAATTATTGGTATATTGTAAGCAGTTAATTTGTAGAAAATATGTATTCAATATTGCGCCTTTGTGCCGCTTGTGCTGTTGCTTTAAATACACAAGGCGGCATTCCATTTCCTGTCGTATTTATTAAAGGTCTAGTTTGACCTAATCTGAATCACAAGAACAACGAGCAAAAAATAACATCAGAATTACTACATTTGACTTTAACACTTTAGCGATGCGTTCACTTACAAATTATTACGAGATGTACTTATGGTAAATAATCATTTGGCGTCAATAACATCTTCTACCTGGTGTTAAGTGAACGTGTTATAAGTAAGGTAGTCTCAGTTTTGGTTTTATTTTATTCTTGTGTTTTAGTTTAAAATTAATCAGTTAATTGCATTATTTCCTCTTCACTAGCGAGGAATATTATCGTACGAACTTATCATTATGTTTGTGTATCTACTGTACGAGAGAGAGAGAGAGAGAGAGAGAGAGAGAGAGAGAGAGAGAGAGAGAGAGAGAGAGAGAGAGAGAGAGAGAGAGAGAGAGAGAGAGAGAAAGAGAGAGTTGCAACATATTAATGGATGGTGTTTCTTAATAATTACTATTGAGATGAACGATGTCGCACGTCAGTCATCCTCTGTCTTTATGCTCAGTTCATTCATTGTTTTTCCGTCAGTGTTGTGTGGACTGTTGTGTGTTACTTCACTGTGTTTGTGTTTCACTGTGTTGTTAAATACGTTTTTTTTTATTATTGTATAAATGTTTTGTTTCATATTACTATTACGTAACTATTTTTATGGGTTTTATGAAATGATTACGGTACGTATCTTTCCTTACGATAAAAATACTTAGGAGTTTAGGATATTATTAGTTGGTGGCGGAGTAATTCAGCCCTCTTATTTATTGTAACACACACACACACACAGTGGGCACTTTATCGGTCACCTTTAAAGTGCCAGTGACAAGGACCACCGCGGTGTTTACATATATCGTGAAAACTGTGTCGGCGACCCCAAGCACCAGGGACAAAGACCCACGGTCTTTACGACTGACAAATATTAACAGATGTCTACCAGTGTCAGTGGCCCTCAAAGTGCCGTCAGTGACAAACACTTCCGTCCGCCCACAACAGATATCAACAGATGGCCACCAATCACTTACTCCCGACGAACTCTGTACCATCTAAAGCGTGGGAACGGTTATCCTGATGGCAGTGTTATCGCGCGACTCAAGTCACTGAACATATTCCACGCGCGTAGCCGTAGACAAGGCCGTCATACACATAAGCCCATTAGAACCGTAACCTCCACTAGGAAACCGGAGAAACCCACCCCTGACAGACCATACCACCACACTGAAGTTCCACGGATATGGTATGATCTCCCGTCTTTACTGCTATCCAACGTCACTTCCCTAGCTAACAAGTTCGACGAGCTGGCAACTACAGTCAGGTCAGCCGCCGCGAGCATCGTTGCCATATGTGAGGCTTGGCAAATTGTGCCTGAAACGTGTCATATTGAGGGATATCAACTCTTTCATCACCTTCGTTCACATAGACTCGGAGGGGGGTTGCCCTCTTCTGTCAAGATGACCTACGCCCGTCACGCCTGGATGTTCAAGTCCCAGCAGATGTGGAAGCATTATAATGCTTCCACATCTGCTTCCACATTATGCTTCTACATAATTATGGGTACGTGTTATGCCACGGGCCCACCCGTGCAACACTGCTTCCATCATAATCTGTGTGGCATACCATCCGCCTCGCTCACCCACCAGAGACACTCTTACCAATCATCTCATCACCACCTCAGACCACCTCAGAGTTAGGTACCCATGTGCCAAGTTAGTATTATGTGGGGATTTTAATGAAATTGACACCACTGATATCCAGGACCAGCTATCACTATCACAAGTTGTGACCTTCCCCACACACGGTCAAA
Organism: Homarus americanus; assembly: GCF_018991925.1. Classification (NCBI taxonomy): domain Eukaryota; kingdom Metazoa; phylum Arthropoda; class Malacostraca; order Decapoda; family Nephropidae; genus Homarus; species Homarus americanus. The sequence continues at coordinate 3,813 of NW_024729438.1, read as the reverse complement.
ATACCCTTGACCTTATCTTAACTGACTTAGCGGACCAGTACCAACCACCTCAACCAATGCCTCCTATCGGGTGTAGCACACACTTATCAGTGCTCTGGTCCCCAGCTGCCACTCCCACTCAAGTACAGAGACCCTACATCAAGACCTACAGGCCGATTACTGACTCTGCAGTGCGCCTCTTTGGGCAGTGGATAGTTCACCATCCCTGGACTGAAGTACTTAGCGTGGATGACGTGGAAACCAAATGGATAAATTATACCAACACCACCACGGAAGCTCACCACCACTTCTTCCCCGAGAAGTCCGTCAGATCTCACCCAGCTGACTTGCCCTGGATCACACCTCGGATCAAAAGACTTATGCAACAGAGAGACAGAGCCTTTCATCTCAATGACCACATACGCTACAGGTCCCTTCGCAACCGAGTCATCCGCGAAATACGCACTGCAAAGAAGTCCCACTACCCAACCAAATTACAACACCTGAAGCAGAACAACATCAGTCAATGGTATGGTAAGCTTAAAGAACTCTGTGGACTAAACAATAAGACACACCCCCTCCCCTTCCTTAGCCATCTCACTAATGTTGACACAGCTGAGCAAACAAATAACCATTTCGCTACTATATGCCAGACGCTCCCCCGGCTTGACAAAACCACTCTCCCTGCTTACCTACCAGCCCCCCTTCCCACTGACTTAGTAGAAGAATTTGAAGTAGCAAAACGCCTGGACAAACTAAAATTAAAACGCTCTACCACCCCCATTGACTTACCAATGAAACTTTTCAAGGAGTTCTCCCCGGAGCTTGCTAAACCCCTATGCTCCATCATCAATGCTTCTCTCAGTCAAGCCAGATGCCCAGCTGACTGGAAGACCTCTTATGTATCACCAGTGCCCAAGTCAACCAGCCCACAATCCTTAAATCAACTACGACCTATTGCAATCACCCCAATACCCAGCCTAATCTGTGAAAGTCTTGTGTTCGACTGGGCTTATGCTGATATTGCAAGAGTCGTAGACCCTCAGCAATTTGGCAACATGAAAACTTCCTCCACCACTCACTGTCTTGTCAGCTTTCTCGATTACATATACCGCCATTTCGAGAAACGAAAAACGTCTGTAGCTGTCGCCTTCATTGATTTCACTAAAGCGTTCGACCTAGTCGACCACAATATAATCATCAACAACGCTATTGACCTCGGGCTTCGGAGAAGTCTTATACCATGGCTTACAGACTTCCTCAGTGACCGACGCCAAGCTGTACGCTTCCGAGGGGCTGTCTCCACCTTTCAGTCACTCACCTGTGGCGTCCCCAAAGGCACCAAGATGGGACCCCACTTGCTTCCTTATGCTCATCAATGATGCCCTAAGAGAAACCCCTGCTCGCTGGAAATATGTCGACGACTCCACCATTGGGATCAGCGTCAACAATTCTGCTCCCAACTATACCGCCCTTCAGGATTTATTGAACAGTCTCCAAAACTGGGCCGCAACAACCATGTCACCATCAACCATACCAAGACCATGGTTATGCACATCAACCTCTCCTCCGACATTGTCCCACCTCCTTCCATTACTCTAGGTCCGCACACTCCAGGTTGTAGATTCACGAAGCTCCTCGGCGTCACCATAGACAACAAACTAAATTGGAAACCACACGTCAGTGAAGTTGTCAAATCCTCCAGTCCCTTTCCGAGTCTCCTTCGGCTCACCTATGCCTCCCCCACCTGGTCTTCCTCCTAAATGCCACACAACGTAAACACCTAGAAAAAGTGCAAGGGGGCATGCAAGATTATTCTCTCCTTCCTACTCCCTTATCAGAAGCGCTCAACACACCCCAGCCCTTTCGACTCTCACTGACCATCACCGACCTCATCTGCAAATTTGGTAGGCTTCTGCCATCCTCGACACCGGCTCTACTACCACCTGAGATTCCTAGTCCAAAGGTGCTGTTCGACACCACAACCGCATCCAGCCCATACGTGCACTGAACCAGTCTTTATAAGAACAGCCCAGTCCCAACCATTATAAGAGTGTAATAACTTGTAATATACCCAGTGTATTCACTCCCAGTAAACACTACTCCTTGCACTGTCACTATGTTGGAAATGAACTGTAGTTTGAGCTTTCCCCCATCTGGTTATTATATGCTCTTATTTGTGTCCTTATATTTGCCCATATTATTTGTAATTCCAAACCCATTCCCCAAATATGTAACTGTATATTTTCAGCCTTCTGGCTGCCAAGCTCTGTCAATAAACCGTTAATTATTATTATTATTATTATTATTATTACACACACACACACACACACACACTCGTAACATACATAAGTACGTATATTTGGGGGCTTTTGGGAAGTATGTTCATTTCTGACACAAGTTTACCAAAATTGAATTCATAAATGAAAGGTTTATCGTGTATCACCTTTAAAAGTCCATTAGTAATTAGCTATTTCGGATATTTCACACGTAACCAAAACCTACTGTCGCATAAAGCGCAGTTTAATTCGGACATTATTAACATGAGAGAGAGAGAGAGAGAGAGAGAGAGAGACTTTGTTAAGGGAATGTGTGTGTGTGTGTGTGTGTGTGTGTGTGTGCGCGCGCGCGTATCAATAGGACGTTAAGGGTCATCTTGGTGCATTTTGAGACCTCTTAACAGCTCTTGTTTGCAGAGTGAGACAGCTTTGTGTTGCGTCATCACCACCAACTAGTAACTCTGGCCTTGTGTCGGCGGCATCTTGGACATATTATTATTCCTGTTATTCTTCTTAAAGATTTTCAGTAGACGATTTATTTCATCTACCACCTGAATATATGTTACGGATCCTTTATAAGACGTTTGCAGACGATATATATTTTTGGGGGGAGATCAATATAGTTTTCCATTATACGTAGAAAAAGAACTTGGCTTGTTAACTGGGTCAGTGTAGTAAAAAAAGTGCACGTATTCAGCACTTTCTACCTGTCGTCATATGCGCCTGGCATTACCGTGTGTCGACCGAAACCCGACTCCTGAGATGTCTAACCTGTCTGGTGTCTTATAGTATCGTGTTGTATGCCACAGTATAGGAAAAAAAGTTTAGCCGCACTATTCGGTTATGTACAGTGGTGTTGTTTTTCTACAGGCCCCAGCATCTAGGAAAAACTGGGACGGAAATCAAACAGCAACAGAGAGAATTGGGGGCAGGTGGTGGCGGTGTAGGGAGAGTGGATGAAAAACTGTGATATTTATGTATATATTAGACTCTTCTCGTAGGACAATACAAGACGCACATAGGTGCAACTTAAACTTATAGTGTGTGTGTGTGTGTGTGTGTGTGTGTGTGTGTGTGTGTGTGTGTGTGTGTATGTTTTGTACATGCTAAGTTACACATACCAGCAGACTCGGTGTGGAGGTACAGCATCATCTCTGTAAATACTTGGCTCGCTGTACTGACTCTCTCCTCCCACAAACACACTCCCTATCTCTCACCACAAACATCTACAACAAACTCTCTCTCTCACCACAAACATCTACAACAAACACTCTCTCTCACCACAAACATCTACAACACACACTCTCTCTCACCACAAACATCTACAACAAACACTCTCTCTCACCACAAACATCTACAACAAACACTCTCTCTCACCACAAACATCTACAACAAACACTCTCTCTCACCACAAACATCTACAACAAACACTCTCTCTCACCACAAACATCTACAACAAACACTCTCTCTCACCACAAACATCTACAACAAACACTCTCTCTCACCACAAACATCTACAACAAACACTCTCTCTCACCACAAACATCTACAACAA
>NW_024729437.1:0-23425 GCF_018991925.1 Homarus americanus | reverse complement strand
TCTATATTTTGAGTAACGCACTTTGTTTTTCTTATTGTATTACTAAAATTATTTACGTGACTTTGAATCCATTGTTTAGCTTCTTGGGTTTTGAAATCAATCTGTTTATTTTCGTACATTATAGTAACATTAATTCCATTATCAAATTCCCAAATAATGTTTTCGGGTAAAGCAAAACTCAATAGTAATGCCTGTGCTTTCAATAGTGATATATTTCTAGCATTACGTAAAATATTATGTTCTTCTCTGTTTGTAATGTGATTAGTTTTTATTAAATTTGTATATATTTTATCGTAATCAATTGAAAAGCTTCTTATTAAACTGAGAGTTAAACGATTAATTTGACTATTTAGACGGGTACAGGAAAGATTTTTTGGGGAAATACGCTTATTGGTGGTATTGGTGTAAAATCGTCTATGGTCAGAGCATAACAGGTCTGTCACATTTGGTCGAATTTCATTTGAATAAAAATTCATAACATTTAATTTTTTATCAAATCCAATAATAAAGTTTTTGGAAATTAACTGACATACATTATTGTAACTTCTACAGAAAATGCTGTTTCTCTTTTTTAATTGTAAAGTTTTAATGTTCTTATATAAAGACGACATTTCCCAAGTATCCAAATAATTCACTTCTAAATTAATCTCCTCCCCAAAACCGAAAATGGAAGTATTTTTTATATTGCAAACTATAAGCGATCGTAAATTGGACAGTTGACGTAGTATTTTATTGTCACCGTACACCCAAGCACAAATAATATCATATTTATAAGTTAATTTTTCAATATCAGAATTGAACTCCCTTATACTATTTTCATATTCATCACTAGAAGCCGTCGCTGGTATAGAATAGTGCAACTCATCATCGTCGTCGTTTACAATGTTAAAATTTTTATCAACAATTGCAACAGATGCCTCTGTTAATATATGATTCACAGACAAAATGTCATTGTCTCTGTCTCTATTAATTTTTTATTATAATTTATAGAAATTACCATGTAATAATTATAATTATTTGTTGTACTAATACTAGAATTAGAATTAGTTGTTATTGACATGTTGTTTTCACTTTCATAAACCTCCTCATCAAATAAACTCATTGTAGCTATTTTGTATATAATTTCTAAACTTTATTTTTATTTACTGTAAATAAGAAAAAAAATAAAAAAGGAATTATAAGCCGTTGCCGTCAAATTATTCAATGGTTAATGACATAAATAGAATATTTGAATTAAATAAAATAAAAAAACTTAATGAAACACTTCTTCAACTTTATTCTAATAATAATAGTAATAATAACTATAATACGTACAATTTTAGAGTGGTCATGTCAGTTTATACTACCAACACAGATAATGATGTAATTATTAATCAATTTATACCTCCGACAACATTTTCCCTACAGTTAAGACAAAAAATATTATCTCCCCAAAACATACTTTGTAATTTTCTAATAGGAAAAAAAGATACATACAATTTATTTTATAAGTTTCAACAAAAAATTGGTGAACATAAAGATGGAATAACAGTAATTGCGAATTTAGTTACTCCAAATTTTAATACTGGTTTATGGATTGATAAAGCTAACTTAAAATTTATTGGGGAATTAATAGCTAATTTTTCCTTAAATATTATGCAAATGAGAAATATAATTAATAAAATGTTTATCTATAATAATAAAGTTATTAATAATCCTACAGAATTTTTAGAAATTGTAAAAAGTGAACCTCAATTATTTGATTTCTGTTCATACATCTCTCAAGACAATCTATTTTCTCCATATAATGTATATATTACTAAAACATTACAGTTGTGTGATGATAATACTTGTTTATAATTTAAAAAATGAAAGCTATTAAAGAATTTGAACTGGTTCTAAAACCGTTAGTTTTTCAGAGAGAAATTAAACCCTTTGTTACTAGTATTTTTAAAAAGAGTATGACGACAGGACTCCGACAACTTAAAGAGAGTATAAATTTACAACCCTTAAAAACAAAAGAAGGGATATTGTTTAAAACAGAAGTTTTAAATAAACTTGAAAACTCTACAAATTTTAAAAGATCTCTTCAAGAGATACTTATGGGAGATATTACAAATAATTCTGCCAGAGAGCATATTATATTAAATTATCCTCACAACACATATTCAAAATATATTCAAAATTGTAACAAAATGGCTCAAGATTTGGGTTTTAAAAATGAAATGGAATTTAGGGATTTTATAGATAATTATAAATCATCACCTCTAGAAAAAAGTAAATTGAATAAAATTTTTAAAACCTTTAAAGAGTGGGCTGCTAAAAATCCAGGGAGTATTTTAAAATCTCTTTTAGTCGTTGCAGTTGCCAGCACCTTTATAGATTTTCTACCACATTATAATGCTCTTAATACAGGATGTTTTCGATACGAAGTAAATACACAACAAAATGGTATTCTCAAATATGTATATATAGATAGATATTGTGATAATAATGGAGGAAATTGGAATAAATACACAAGAGGCATATACATTCTTCCTCCAGATAGTCATCCTCTGTCGAAAACTAATGCTTGGGATTGCTCATTTCAACCTAGTACATTTTTCGAACAAAAGATACAGAAGGTATTCGTAATATGGGATGTAAAGGAATTTGTGATCCTTATAATTTTAATTCATTATCTTCATGGGTTCCTGGTTACGATCAATGGGAGGAACCTTCGTCATCATCATCTTCTCCAAATTTCATGTACCGTTGTGAAAAGGGTACGATTTTACGTTCATTGGGTGAAATGACAGGAGATACTCTAAGCCAAATAGGTCATGGTCTTCTTCAATCATCTTTATGGACTGATATTCCCCCCAAAAAATTTTTGTTTTGTGGATTTATTATCCTTATAATTATATTTTTTTATGTATTATATTTATTAAAATGTTTGTTTGTTAAAAATTAATGGGGTCTATTATATAAGCGTCTTCTATAGGGTACACATTTAAAGTGTACCTCACCATCATTTTCATTATCCTCAACATCGTCGTCGACATCGTCGTCGTTGTCATCTTCATTTATCTCATCATCATCATCATTTATCTCATCATCATCATCATTTATCTCATCATCATCATCATTTATCTCATCATCATCATTCATATCGTCACTATCAACATATGATGAAGTAAATTTCTGTTTACTCCTGTGTATACCAGAAGCAGAAGAAAATTTACTACACTGGTTACTTGTTTTCGGGATAATTTTACCGTTATTATTTAATATTCCTTTCTTGTACTGGTTTTTATAGGCATACAAAAAATCTTCACCATATTTTCCAGTATAAGAATTAATTTCTTTTTGAGTTAAGTTAGGTCTTATATATGCAAAATATTGTTGTATCGTAGGAATTGTATAAGAGAGTTTTGAAATCCATACTTCAATAAACTCGGATAAAACTCTTAGATGTAAATCTTCTACATCTTTCTTCCGAAAAATCTTTATGTTCTCATTACAAATCTTTGTATTTTTTAAATTGGATAAAATTTGCTTCATTATTTTGGTATTAAATTGTGGTGGTTTAGTATTTGGGATCCAATAATATTTCTGTACAAACACATTATTAGTAAATTCTTTATTAAGAATACGTCGTAGGCGGTACACTTCATTTCGCATAGTTGTTGTAATTCTATCTTCAATATATGGATTCTTATTATAGTTTAAATCCAACGGTTATCAGTATTATTTACAAAACTTAAGAAGTGATACATTAATGTTAAAACCCAAGTATAAAGTTCCAAATTTATATCTTCAGGTGATCCTATTAAATTCATATTTTCTGATATTTTCGTTTTCACCTCATTTCTTTTAATATTTGTAACAACATCCTCCAATATTTTATGCCTTATATTAAAACAGTTAAATCCTATTACATCATATATTTTTCGTATTTGCAATGATTCACCTTTTAAATTTTTCGGAAATTTAAGAGGAAATTTGAACAATTTCTTTTCTAAACAACCGGGTGGATAACCTACCTCGCAAATAATTTTATTTGAGAGAGAAATTAATCTATGAATATGAATGAAAACTGGAAGTTTTTCTCCGGGGAAACATAAATTCATATCATATCTTTTATTTGGTAATTCATCATTTTTAATTTTTATATAAAAATTGGAATTTATATTATAATGAACCTTATAAATGTCCTTTTTCATTTTTATAAATATTTATTAGTTTTATTATTAGTTTTTTATTATAAAAAAGGAAAAATAATGTCGTCGTTGCAACAACACCAATTAATAAATCGAACTGCTCCAGTATATTTTCATAATTTTCAATTTTTAATACACTTTCCACGTATTTTAAACAAAAGTATTCTTAAAAAAAAAATAACCCTAAAGAACCCTTTTTCCCTGGAGAAGATTTACCCCCATTTTTTAATATTCACAGATTGGTTTTACTCTCCAATTTAGGACTTTTACAAATACAAAAATATATTTTTTTACAAGAGAGAGTGGTTAGGTTTCCTCTAACATTCCCTTCGTATGTAGAAGGACAAAAATTACAAATGCAAAAATTATATACCTTAGTGGGATTTAATGGTTTTCATATTAAACATAAAATTTTTGCTAATATAGTTAAAAATATATTTGATGATAATACAAACAATAATGATATGAATTACATTCGACAAATGTTAAAAATACCATTAAACCAGAACAACAACTTTTTAATTTATAATTGGGTTTTAACCCTAATGCTTCATTTCCTTTGTATAATAAACTACAATGGTAATTTAGGAATTGGGGAGATTATTAATAAAATTATGCTAAAACAAGCAGACCCCCTGCGAGCATTATCACAACAACATGAAGCCATTGTTGGGATTTATTATTGGATTCCTTTTTATAAACCACCGGGTTTTGACTCCACAATGATGACTCAAATAATGGATAAACTGAAAAATACAGTTATTATGCAAGATGATAAAAAAAGAATTACACAGACAATGGCCGAAAAATTACATATAAAAATATTAAATGTATTTATGGAAGTATGGCTTCATAATTATCGTATTAGTAGAAGAAAGAATATTCCTTATTTTCCAGAACTACATTATTTTATGCTTATAACACCGTCCCTAGATGATGATATTTATGATTTTCTACATAATGAATATGGTGGCAATTTTATACGTGCATATGAAGAGCGATATGCTAATACTTTTGTTGCACCTAATGGTCAAATCTTACCCCAAACAGAATTTCCCCAATTAATGGGAGAAAGTGAAGAAAGTGATGAAAGTGAAGAAAGTAGTGAATGACTTTTATAAGATTTAATTATTCAATAATTCTCTACTCGCCCATCATCCCTTCTGTCTTGTTCTTTAGCATTAAAATAAACCCCAATTATATATACACATATATATATATATATATATATATATATATATATATATATATATATATATATATATATATATATATATATATATATATATATATATATATATATATATATATATATATATATATGTATATATATATAAATATACTAAAAACACTACTATATAAATAATTGTTGTTGTTGTTTTTGTTGTTGTTGTTGTTGTTGTTGGTGGTGGTGGTGACAATTCTTTTTCATACATAATCATATAGTATGTATAAGCTTGTATTAATTCATCATAGTTTTCGTAGTTTTCTAATTTTTGGTCTATTCTTTTTGTCCTTAATTGTTCATCATCGGCCGATACTTCTGTATCTTCTATTTTTTTTTGGTTATCCCCCGTGTCTGTTGTCATTGATGTTGATGTTTTTGCATAATTAATATCTATATTTATTGATCTGCTCATTTCCTTCCTCAATGGAAGTGTTTTAAAGTATTTGGGGACCAGTATTGTATCTTCTAGTGTTGTTGTAGTTTTCCTCGAATCACCGGTGATTACTCTTGTATCTTCTATTACAGTTGTAGTCGAATCACCAATAGCTTTTATAGTCGTTTCCTTTTCATAACCGGTAGTAGTGGTTTCCCTTATATCACTTGTTATATCTGTATCTTTAATAATAGTCGTCGTTTTCTTTACATCGCCTGTGGTCTCTTCTATTTCATCAGTCTTTGTGTCTTCTTCAACTTGTTTACCACCAGGTAGAGAGTATGCCCGAGGAGCTACGTCACCAGAGGGAACTGACGGCACTATTCTTGGACTTCGCCAAAAAGTATATGTTGTATAACCGGTTTCATAACTACTACGTTGTTTTAATAGACAAAATACTATTAATCCAGTAATTATAGTCAGATTCATTATCAAAAATTTTGCCAAAATTTTCTGCTAATATTCAATTCTCTTTCAAGGACTACAACTGTCGGACCTATTCTTCTACAACAACATTGTTCATACGCACATTATTAAAGTTTTCTTCTTCTAACTCTATTATTCTGTTTCTTTTATTAAAATAAAATGAAAAATATATAAATACTGTAAACATTCCAATTATAATTACAACAATTCCTGCAAATTGTCCAGGACTAAATAATACTGTTGTTGTTGTTGTTGTTGTTGTTGTTGTCATTGGTTCAGAATTTATTGATATCGTTGTAATTTCATCAAAGTTAAACACTGGTTCAAAGCTGTTAGACACTTGTTCAATACTCGTTTCCAAACTTGCTGTTATTGATTGTTCAGAACTTGTAGAGGATTCAGAACTTGAAGTTGTTATTGTTGTTGTTGTTTCAGGTTGTTCACTTGGTTCAGAACTTGTTGTTTCAGGTTGTTCACTTGGTTCAGAACTTGTTGTTTCAGGTTGTTCTGTTGGTGGTTCATTTGTTTCAGAACTTGTTATTGTTGATTGTTGTTCAGTTGTTTCAGTTATTATTATTGATTGTTGTTGTTCGGTTGATTCAGAACTTGTAACTTGTATTAGTAATAATAAAAGACTACATCTTAACAACGATCCAGAAAACATAATGATAATCTGGCTGGCTGGCTGGTAGTCTGGGGAAGATTTAGTTTTACATTACTTTATATGTATGTATAAAATGGTGTTCAGATGCCAGATACCACCATGTCATTTTCATTTTTACAACTCTGGATTTGGATTATCAATGTTATATTTTTTTAACCACTCTTTTAGTGGTTGTATTTTATCTAGTATTTTTAATAATATCTGATGACATGAATTAATGATTTGTTGCCTCTCGCGCTTAGTAAATAATAATATATTATTTTCTTGGAATATGTTTAACATTTTAATCCACTTTAAAATATACAATGATTTGTCTACCAATTTTTCCTGGATTTCAGTAACATTAGCATCACCTAAAACGTCGTATACACTCCACGTAGTACCTTCATAATTAATATTATGTAGGTAATTATTTCTTTGTAATTGTTCAACTTTTGGAATTATTTCTTTATGTGCATTAAATTCATCGTTAAAGATTGTAATTAGTGTTTGTAAGTCATCTTCTTTGTTAGTTTCTTTTAAAAAGTGCGATATTCTACTTAATCTATATATTTCTCTTAATAAATTTATTATATTAAAACGTTCAAGCCGTTGAACGAGTTCAGTAATATATGAATCTGGTAGCATAAGATTAAAATTATTTATATACCCTAGATTAGACTGAATTGTTTTATGGGCTTTAGTTAAGTGTTTTTCGTTTAATTCATACAATACGCCAAGTGCTTGTATTTTAATTCCGCAGATAATTAAATTTTTACGTAAATCATTGAGAAAAGTTGAAAAATATGATTTATTATTTTTCATTGTGTTTGAGTAAGGTCTGGTTGTATTGGTTGCAGTTATAAATTTATCAATATTGTCATCTATTTTGCGTAAACAAATAAGTTGATCCTCAAAATGTTCAAAATATTCTTCATTATACCAACACGTATCTATAACATACCTTATATGATAAAGATGTTTTATTAAATCCTCACTTTTTTCTTCTAATTGCGGAAAAGGTTTTCTATAGCACATCAATACTATAATAGCTAGTACCGCAATAAGTGTTATAATTCTATATATTATCGTAGCCGTAGTATTAATTTCCATTTTTTATATGTTTGTTAAGTTTAATAATTAAAAATATTTAAAAAAAATAATCACGCCATTTCATTGTTTTATTCTTAGCTTGGTGGGAGGTACAGAATAAAAAATGAAACTGTCAGGAGATTCCTACTAGTATTTTAAAAACTCTTTTCTCATTGGCTGGCGAAGGATGTTTATGGGTGGAGCTCCGGTTTTCAGGTTTGTCTATTCTATGATGTAATGTAAATATGAGTTTGTCCTGTCTGTGTGGATTGAGAGCATTGTTAAGATATTTCGTCCAGTGCAAGTAAGTAATAATACTAGTATAGCTTTCAATAAGCTATAAAATTAAATTTATATTAATTACAACTGCTAAAGAAGCAGCCTAATCATTTTTATTTTTTTCTACAGAATAATTATCGGAGATGGTTGCTACATATAAAATTATGTATGCTGCACGTTCATTTGTCCGTGTTCCAGGAAGTGGAATTACCAAAGTAGCAGCGAAGAAATCAAAATCTTTATGCTGGGATCTTGCACGTTCCTCAACAGTTGCTGCAGCTATCACAGTTGAACCAATGTTACCATCTGCAATATCAATAACAATAGAATCCTCAAAATTAATCCAGAAAGATGGACAAACTGAAAAAAAAAATGAAACTCGGTAAAGGTCGTACGGGGATCAAAATGCTGCTGCTGCTAGTAGTAGCAGTGAAGTTTATAAATTAAAACAAGAGCTTGATAATGTAAGACGACAAAATCAAGATCTTCAAAAGCGATTACAACTATTTCATGACCTGTTTAATGACAAAAAGCGATTGGTAGTTATGATCAAGAATTGGGTATCAGAAAATTAACAACATCTCTACCTCTACAGGCAAAGAGTATTGGGTTTTGGGTTTTATATCTATAAGTGTAACAAGACTGTGTTTTTTATTTCTTCCCTCGAAAGAAAACGTTATATAATTAATATTTCTCCATCTTCATTTTCTGATTGATTATTATTGGTATTACTACTATTTGTTATATTAGTTGGAGTGGTGGTGAGTGTGGCGGGTATATCAGTGGATTGTTGCATAAATAGTGGTGGGTGTGATTTTAGTAATACATTTTTATCAGGTATTATTAATTGATTAGAATCATCACTTAATTTATTTAACACATTAATATTTAAATGCCTATACCGGCGACTCGCTGCTAAATTAGCATTAACCCCCCAAACTAATTCCTTATCTTTCAAAAAACTTTTTGTATAATACTGGTCAGTACTTATCGTATTCTCTCTTATCTCTCCTGATTTATCATCCCCACTTTTATTACCCTCTCCTCCTTCTTCTTCTTCTTCTTCTTCTTCTTCTTCTTCACATTCTCTATTTATAATTTTATCTGTTGTATTCCCTTGATTTACATAATGAGAAATAAACTCCTTATAACTAGAATGACCTAATATTTCACCTATAATTTTTAATGGCATAATTGTATCCTTTGACATTTGTTGTGATAACATATTAAAAATTCTAGTTGCATAATCAGCTCTAATAGAATGTAAACCAGCACCTTTGAGTTGTTCTTTTTCAGTTTCATAATTTGATTGTTGTTTAAATTTTCTATTCTCAGCAATTAAATGTAAGGATTTTCTAAATATTTTTTGTGTACTCTGATAACTTACATTAAATATCCTTTCATTCAAAAAGGGCAGAAATGACTTGTTTCCTTGTTTTTTTGCATTTAATTTAAATTCTAAATATGGTATTAGATACTGTGTAAAAAAAATAAAGGGTTCACCATGAAATATAGGAATATTTCGGTCGTTTCCTTCTTTTCCGTAATAAATGGGTAAAACAATTGACTCTGATTGAGGATTATAACTGTCTATAATATTTTGATAGGTTAATTTTTCAGTTTCCTTAGCTCCTAATCCTGTATGATATATAAGAATTAGTTTATAAATATGGTCTCTATTAATACGGCTGTTATTCCAAATGTGAATAAGAGTGAGAAATTAGAAGACTGTTGAGAATTGGTTTATTATTTCTCCTAAGACTACCACATAACTTTGGTAGAGCTAATTCTACACCTAGAATAGGACCAATTAAATATTTATTTAGTGTTCGTATATTTGTTTTTCTTGTCTGAAATTTAATCTTACCATCTTGATTGAGGTATGTGTTATAATCTTCAACTATTACTGTAATTAATAATGCTTTCCTTCCTAGTTTATCAACTTTGAATCGTCCAAATTTTCTTATAATACTTTCATAGTTTCTTAGACTAACCTGTTTAAGCATACGAGTTCTAGTATTACCAACAATTGTTCTTTTGGTACGAGGATTTATATATGGTTTATTATATTCATTTTGGAGACGATCTATATCATTTTCATTAAAATAATTTATTAATTCTTGAATAAATGTATTTTCCATTTATATATTTTTTATTTTATATAAAATTATTTATTTGTGAATAATATTGAAGTTTTATATTTTTCATTTTTATTCTATATTAAAAATATAGAATAACAAAATGTATATTAAATATAATAAAAAAGATTATGAAGTAGAAGTAAGTGATGGAGATGAAGATGGTGATAATAAAGATGATAGTAGTAATGAAGGAGACGACGATATAGAAAAGATAGATTCTATTAAAGAAGATATGGTGGAAAATGTAGATTCTAGTAGTAAAGAAGCTGGTGGTGAAATAGATTCTGAAGATGATAAAGAAGTAATAGATTCTAGTAATATAGTTTCTAGCAGTGAAAAAGGTGGTGGTGTTGAAGAAGAAGAAGAAGATTCTGAAAATGGTAAAATAGATTCTAGTAATATAGTTTCTAGCAGTGAAAAAGGTGGTGGTGTTGAAGAAGAAGAAGAAGAAGATTCTGAAAATGGTAAAGAAATAATAGATTCTAGTAATATAGTTCCTAGTGAAAAAGGTGATGGCGGTGAAGAAGAAAAAGAAGATTCTGAAAATGGTAAAGAAGTAATAGATTCTAGTAATAAAGTAAGTGAAGAAGATTATGGTGATAAACGAGATATTGATTCTGACATAGAAGAAATAAAATTAGAAGATTCTAGTGTCGGTGTCAATAATGTAAGAATAGGCAGCAGAAAACGAAGATTTTTATCAGGAGGAGAAAGAGGAGGAAGAAGAAGTAATAAGGAAAATGAAAGCAGAAGTATAGTTTTTGAGAGAAAAGCAGTAAAAGAAGAGCAACTTTCTAGTAGTGGAGAAGATGGTTTACAAAGAAGGAACAAAAGAGCAGAAATAGAAGAGGGAAGAACAATAGTAGAGAGAGGAGGAGGAGGAAGAGGAGGAGGAAGTGGTACTGGTGATGATGAAAGTGATGATGAAGAAAGTGATGAAAGTGGTGATGATGATATTTCTAGCGAATTAAAAGAATTAAAAATATCTAAAATAACAAATTTAATTTATTCTGAAATATCCAGTATATTAGTAATAACAATACTCGTACTAATTATATTAGCTATGATGAATTTACATTGGTCTTTCCTTTATATTATAATATTAATAATATTTATAATGAAATCAGTTATTAGTAAAAACATAGCAATATTATTACTAGATTATTGGGAAATTGAAATATAGATTTTAATCTATTTACACATTTTAATAATAAATAATAGTACAATCAATTATTATTTTTTTATTTAATTTTTTTTTACATTATTTGGGATACTTAATGTAAAAATGTACAAGCTAATTTGGCCATATTATCTACATAATCGTGTTCTTTTAATCCAATATGTGCTGGTATCCACAAAAAATTTATTTTAAATTTTTTGTACATGTTACTATAATTATCTAAAATGTATTGTAATCCACTACGAGAGTCACAAATAATTAATCCATTACATTTATTGTAAACTAAATAATTTATAGCATCCTTAATTCCTTCCAATTCACAACTATTACAATCAATCCAATTATTCAGACGACGCATTTGGGTTGCAATACATTTATTATATTTGTAAACAATATAGGCACAACCAGCTGTTCCATCCTGTTGTACAGATCCATCAGTATATATAGTAACTAACTCAGTTGTACTGCTGGTACTGGAAAGTTGCTTGGTAAGTTGACCAATTTGTTTAATAGTATTTTTCTTCTGTATATGTTTGGGATTAAATTTATTCGTCCTGGTATAATATACATTTTCAGTTGATTTCATTACCATTCTTCTTTTCTGGAAATTTTTTTTTATTTATTTCACAAACCAAATAAATAAAGCTACCAGCCTTAATCTTAGGAAAAAAGGTTGCAGTTTTGGTTAAAGTTTAAGTATGATAGATAGATCTTATTACTATTGGTGGTGAATTAGTACCAACAATGGTCTTTCGTCTCTCGGATCCTAATGAACTCTTCAACATGGCTACAACAGGCCTGGGTAAATGGGAAGGGCAATGCTTCTTGTAGTAAGCCTCTACCTGTAACCCATCTTTAGTCAGAGAAAGCCATATGTCATAAGGTTTGTACTTATTAGTAATGATTGATTTCAAGAAAATTTGGGCGTCAAAGGTGATATAGATCTCTCCTCCTACTTGACATTCAAAACCAGTATAATCACAACCGGCGAGCATTTGTATGTAAATAAGGCGGTCAGTCATTGTACACCATCCTACCGACAAATTCAAAATCTGTCCAAGATACACCATCATCAGAGTGGTAGATGTAATAAAGACGATAGATCGACTTCCTCTAAGTTAATCTTGAAATTTTCCAGTTCTCCGTCCCTCCACTCACACATTTCCCAGGGTGAGGTCCGTTTGTCTAACATGTCTTAATAGATTAAGACAGTTCTAATTACTCGTAAATATATTGGACGACACTTTTAAAGTTAAAATGAGTAGAAATCATATTAGTGTTTTGTTGTAAAAAAACAAAATAAAACAGTGTACTGTATCGTGTCTGTCTTGTGTCTTGTCTCTCTTGCAGCCAATGTTAAACTAACTAGCAACCCAGCGTCAAGCAAGTTGCCACCACTACCCACTACCACTTTTTTTACCAAATTTTTTTAATTTTATATTTTTTTTTATTATATATTTTTTTTTATAATATATTTTTATTATTATCATCTTGATGTAAATCTGAAATATCTGAATCTAAAATTTCTTGTTTGTTAATATTAAGTAGATCATTCCGTTTTTGTGGAAAAGCATTTTTCCTTTTACGTTTTGATGTTGAGGAGGAGGACGACCACTTTTGCGCTTGAGGAGGAGGAGTTTGTATGGTGGGAGGTAATAATTGCTTTGAATTCCTTTTCCTTTTTTTTAGTCCAATATATGCATTAATAAATGGTTGAATTTTCTTTGTATTTGGAGGTACTTTTGTAGTAGTTGTTGTGGTTGTAACAGTGGATATAATACAATTATCTCCTTTTCTTCTTTTAAAAACTATATTTTTTTGTTGTTTTTTATACTCCTCCTCTTCTTCCTCTTCTTCTTCCTCCTCTTCTTCTTCATCTTCATCTTCTTCCTCTTCTTCATCATAATCTCTTAAATCATCTATCTCTGTATCTTTATCTTTATCTTCTATATATTTTTTATCCTCATCTTGTATTTTTGAGGATTTATTATTTTTAGGTGGTTGAGTCATGGGCATTGTAGTTTTGTGGTGGTATAATAAACTACAACATTTGTGTTGTTTATATATACTAAGTTTAAAAAAAAAAAAAATCAAAATAAATAATATTTTCATTTTTTTTTGTAAATAAGAAAATTTTTTTATAATATCTAATAGGTTAGGATAAATTTTATCTGGTCGAGCCCTACAAATTTGTTTAATATTTTGGGGATTTTCAGTACATAATAACACCTCATAAATCATTTCGTCTTCTAAATGTGAATAATTATATTCAATAAGAGAAATTGATTGAGGAACTCTATTATTATAAAGTATTTTTTTACCTTGAATAAAAATATAATATGGAGCTAATTCATTTTTCATTTTTATCAGACAGTAAACACAAAATATCCATTCGTTCAGATGCTTTAAATTCAGAGGATACTATATCTACAATTGCTAAAGGATTATATTTATGTTGATTTGTTTTATATAAATTAGTTTCAACTACAAAAAGAAAATCAATTAAAATATGAACAAGGTACTCATTCAATAAATGAGTATAAGATATACTTGATATTTTTGTAGTAATACAAAAATGTTGTTGTGAAAATTGTAAAATACCACATTGTCCATCTAATTTTGGAAGTCTATATTTAAGAATTTTTTTATCATAAATTTTTTGAGTTTTTAGATTTGTACTATAAATATTATTATCCCAGACTTCATTTTCCTCCCTTATGTGAATAGGTGTATTATCCTTATGAAACTGTTTCATCTCTAATGGAATGGGACTAAGAAAAGCATTTAGTCTCCATGAAGCATGCCAATATAAAGTTCCTGGGCGTTTTGTTTCTAAGGGGACTCCCTCTGAATTTAAAAGGAGGGGTGGTCCCGTTTTAATTTCACTCAAATTTTCATTTTCCAAGATCATAGGAAAAATTCTAGTATGGTCATTAGGTTTATAACGATGGTAAAGGATCGTTTTTGTTTCATAATCGTGCAGATATGTTGTTTTTACACTTAAACTGGTCCCTTCTAAAAATGTAGCTAATCCAATTAATTTAGGACCAATGGTGTCACCATCACCATTAGTAGTAGCGCTTTCCCAAAGTTGTATAAAATAACTATTTTGAAAAACTTTTCCTTCTAAATTAGTATATACAATTTCCAAAGTCTGTGTATCTCTTCGAAATATAAGTGATTTATCTTTATTTTTTTTTATATTGTATAAAAAACTATTTTTATTAGGATCAATTATTAAACGATAATCATTTTCAACCATTTCTAAAACACGAGAAATGTAATTAGACCTTGGTGTTGATTCGCCTGGTGTACCATTTAATCGCACTTGAACTAAAGGGTGGGTTATATCAACAAAACGCCGACATTCTGTTTCTGTATACATACTCTCTATTGTGTCCTTATAAATAATACTACTTGGATTGTTAATTTCTTCCATAAGTGCTGTAAAACATATTGGAATCTTGTGGTGGGATAAATTCCTATCTGACATAACTGTCACACTTTCAATGCTAATTGCTACATATAATTTAGCCTCATTCTTATACATTGAGTATTTTTGTGATGCGTAACCTTTCAATATTTCATCTCGGAGTTGTATCCGTTGAGAAACAAATATAGTACAAATTAATACCTCATCTAATATTACTGAAAATTGAACTTTTCGTCGATTCATTATTGTGATATATTAGAGGAAATCCAATCAAATAAATATTTATTATTACTTTCTAAACACTTTAATTTTGTTTTAGCGGCGGCGGTGTTATTTCTTGAAAAATATTCTAAAATAAAATTATTATCCACATATTCTGGCGATAAACTGTTTATATTCTCTTGTAACTTATAACTATGAAAACTTTTTAAAACAGTTTTCAATGCATATATTAAATGTTTCCAGATGTTTTCATAAATTTTTTTAAACAGAACAATAATTTGATCATCTTTTTTTAATACTTTCAATGTATTAATATTTTCAATAAACTTTCGTTTTTGGGTATTGTCTAAAATTACTTTTTCTCCCAAAATTTCTAATATACATATTTGCCTTTTTAATTTACTCGTATGGTCCTTATTACCCATTTCTAATAATAAATATTCAGCTATAGAATCTAAAACATGAAATAAGAATATATTGGTAGAAATTATATTTTTCATTTTATTAATTATTGAATTATCTGTAATATTAAATTGATCGATAATTTGATGGATAATATTATTAATTTTATTACTAAATTTTTGGTTTATGTTCATTTTTCTAGTTTATATTTTTTAATTTTTTGAATAAATTCCCCCAAAATATGTATTTCTTCTATAACGGCTCCTTTTAAGAAATTTTTGTTATTTTTATTTATAGTTTTTGTAAACGCACCAATTATAGATGTTGGTGCATATCCAATAAGATGCATACAACCGTAGTTATGAATTAATCGCGTTATTTCTACAGAATGTTTTCCATATAATACTTGAGTTTGACATAATCCATATGGATTCATACAGGAAGGATGACTTAAATTATCTATAATATCATTTTTTGTTTCTTCAGTCTCCTGGTTATTTACTACCCCAATATTTTCTCCATTATTATTACAATCAAGATTCGTTTTATTTTGTCGATAATAATGTACTTATTATTTTTTTCATTTTTAGGAATAGGATACTTTTTTTTAGTTGTTGTTGGCGGCGACATCAAAAGAATATTTCCATTAAGGGTAGCATAATTACGTGCCAATAAATGTCTTTGATGTATAAGAGATCCACCACCATTTAAGATCCATACCACTGTTACAAATAAAGAATGAAATAAATCTAAAATAATTTTCGTATTTTCCTGTAATAAGCGTACATCCAAAAGATGTTTACTGTGGTCATTGTTACAGAATGAAAGACCCTCAGATTCTGCTAAAATTTTCTTTGTTTTTGTTATATCTAATGATAAAGGATGTGAAAATATAAGATCTGTTATTTTGTTTAATTCATAATGGGGCGATAAAATAAAATGAATCAAATTTAAAGATATTAATTTTAATTTTAATAATCTATTTTTATCAATTATAGCTAGTACACGGTTAGGATGAATTAAATAAGGTAAATACATAGTCTCTTCAAATACATTTTTAATCCTTTTAATTAAATTTTCAATAGCTTGTAAATAGTTTATTCTTTCTGAAAAATTACATATTCCTAATAAAGTTGCATTATTATTTTCAAAGCTAAAAAATTCCACTGATTTTTCATTTAGAGCTTTAAAATATAAAGATGGATTACAAATAAGAGATTCTACTTTAAGTAAAAGAGGAGGTGACTCTAATATAATATTTGCAGTTATTTTGCCGGACACCTCATGTGTAAAAATGTGATGGTCAGATATATAAATTATTATTTTTTTGTACATCAGTTATATTCAGATGTATAATTGTTTTATTTTCACTATCTGATATAGAGGTTTTTTTAGTATCTCTATTTATATAAAGAGAGTCTCGGCTATTCCCACGCATATTAAGAGCTTTTATTTCATTTTGAATTTGATTCAAATGAAGAATATTTTCTTTACTATAATACGTAAAAGGAAAAAAATTCCCCAAAAACGAAATTAAAGAAGGATTTAATTTGAGTGCTAAGTAAAACGAAATTATGTTTATTGATATTAGAGGTTATTTCAATGAACGACAAAGAGAGTGGTCTTTTCCTGGTCAACTTAAATCATGCCCCACTTGTTTGAAAAATAATAAGAGTGATGCACATTTAGAATCATTACTTAGGCAAAGTATTATTTATAAACTTCAAATAGAAAACGATTCTTTTGAAAGTATATTTGATGAATATCCCGGAATTTCATTTAATTTATCTGCAACTTTTGAAAAAAAAGATGACGAGGGGCGTATTTTAGAGTTTATATGTAATGAAACGCAATTAATTGAGTATTTTTTAAATCACAAGTTAGTGTTTGGAGTTGGATTTCAAATAAATCATTGGAAAACTCTTAATAATTATAAATCAAATAAGGAGGATTATTTGGAGGATATAAGAAAAGATAATATAAAAGATGTCTTCGATTATAGTAGTAACGTTTTTTCTTTGCCTATAATGAAAGGTAGTCAAATGTGGCAGATGTTAATAAAAAATCCACTTTTATACAGACAAACAATTCCCATTGATAAAGATGAATGGCACAAATGGAAAACTCAAAATAAAAGTGAATCCTCACAGATCGATTGTTAAATATGTCAAAATTATCCATTTGATATTTATCCAGGTAATTTTATTATAGGAGACAGCGTATTTAATATAAAATCAATTTTATGGCCTGATAGGAGGCGTCCTCATTATAGTAAAAGAGAGAAAAGGGTAATTATTTATAACAAATCACAGATTATTTATTGGCCTTTCTTAGATAATTTTACAAATTTAGATAACGAATCTATTAATCATTTGGGGAATATGGCTGTCTTTACAACGGGGGAAATTTTTGGCCGTTCTCTTAGACTGGCCATTAATAAAGTTAATGTTATAATAAAACAGAATCGCGTAATAGATATTTTAGGAAAACAGAGAAAAGAGTCTTCTTTTGAATTAAAAAGAAAATTATCAAACAAAACTTCTTCACGAGCACGAGTGAAATCGCAAACAAAGACGTCGTCCTCGTCACCACACAGACAAATGTTAACAGATGATGAATTTCTATTTTTAAACTCATATTATCGGGATAAAAATAGTAATATAGATTTGGCCTTGTTAAAAACGTATAGGGATGATATAACAAAGATTGATTTGTTGGATAAATTGAAGCGTCCTAGATTTAAACTAAATCCTGTAAAACCTCTTAGGTATAGGATGGGGACTATACGATGCGGGCAGATTGATGATGCTATAACTCAGACTAGTTCTCTTAATGATAGTAGGGGTGATAGTATGGGTATGGGTAAAGGTTCAAATACTAATGATAATATTGGTTATTATTTTAATAATAATATTGCTAGTGGCGTTGAAGGTAAAGACGGTGGTTTTAGTGGTGTTAGTGGTGGTGGTCCTCAACTTAATAATAGCGGCGGCGGTAATGTTTCTTTTTCATCTGGCACAGATTGGAATAAAATTGGGAGGTTTAATAGAAATTGTTCTTCAAATTCTTTTTCAAATATTTGCACCACGGCCTGTAGTATACAGAAGTTATTACCCAAGGATTCTAAAACTAAGGAGCCTAAAACAATTACAATGAGTGAAGTGGGTTTTATAGATTTATTGAATACACCTGATACACCTCAAAGGAGTGGTATTTTACTAGAAACAATTCCTGATGTTGTGGTATCTACGCACAGTATGTGTTGTGATGAAGTGTATAAATTATTTATTAGATATTTTCCTTGCTTCTTTTTAGTACATAATCCTTCTGAATTAAAAGAATTAAATCGCAATTTTATCTATGTTATAATAAATTGTTCTCTTTATAATTTCCCGCGAATTTCAGTTCCTTATCCATTAGATCAACATTTTAGACAATACATGACACAACAGCAATTTGAGTACTGTCGATTATGGGGGACCGAAAATTTATATCATTGGGTACAATACGATCTAAAAAGAAGAATTCCTTGCATGGAATTAATTGAACACGTCCCTAATTTGTTATGGATATGTAATAGTCTCCATCGAACATTTTATAAAATAATGCCTAATGGACTATTATACACACCAAGAGAGTTAGAGTCTTTTCAGGTTGATAAAAATTTCTATGTACAAATTGAGAAACAAAATTCGACAGCTCTTCTTCCTCCACCTTTAAATGATCCCAATAATCCAATGAAAGAAGATTTTACATTAATGTGGATAGGTATTGATCGGGAAAATATACCCAATCTTATGGGTCCCACTATGCGGGCGATTACAAGACCAAATGCTGCCCATTTGCCCCGTATAAGTGGTGCTTGTTCCTCATTCAAACACTACGCTGGAATTCCAGTTAATACTCGATCGTTGGGAGAAATTCACCAAAAAACGAAACTTTCTTCTCTTTATACATTTAGGTTAAATATAACTGACTTATTTCCAATACCAACACAACTACCCCTTGTTTCTATAGTTAATTGGGGTAATCCAGATGATAGTCTAACTCTAAAAAGGAGTAGTATAGAACGAGGTTTATTTAGAGGGCTTTATTGGGAAACCTTTATTATTCGTTTTAGATATATTATCAATAATACAAGTAATATTGATCTTCCCACTTTTAAGCAGACATATTTTGATTTTAGAAACCCATTACGAAAAGGTATTCAATTAGGTATAATGACGGGAATATCAAATTGTAATATTGTAAATTTAAGCAATGGAGAAATTGAATGTATACCAATAATAATGTGTAAGGGGGAATTGGAGGAAGAAAATGCGGATGAAAATAAAATTGTAAATGACAGATACAACTCTGGTGGTGGAAATAACTCTACAAGAATAGTTTGGATGGGTAAAACTGGTGATTGGTCAGATCCAACTTATGATGATACTAGTTTAGTTCAAAGGAATTTAGGTAACTCAGATTATCGGGTAACTGTCTCTAACCCAGATAAACCTTCCGTTGATAGACGACGTAAATTAAAATGGAGTCAATGCTCATTGGCTTTTCAGGAAAGGTATATTAATCACAATAAATATAGATGTTGGGAAATTAAAAGTGTCCATCTTCCCGCTATACGATGTGTAAGAGTTTCTCTTACTATAATTTCATCCTTTTCTCCAGCATTAGGGGTTAAATTACAAACGCCAACATCCCAAAAAGCAGTAATTGGTCGCCTAGTTGATGATGAAGATATATGCCTTATATAAATTTAGGTTTAGGTGAACCTAGCAGTCTTGTACCGGATATCCTTCTTAACCCGCATTTTATTAGAAGACAAACGGTAGATTTATTTTGCAATCACGATAGAGATCAAGCTTATATGAATTCTACATTTGATTTTCAAATAGATAAGGTTTTACAAAACTTACAGATTGGTAATCATATATTAACTGGTATATTAATGAATCCATTTAATGGTAAACCATACACATATCCTAATTCCTCTAAATATATTTCAGCTAGTCTTTATCAGGGTAACTATATGGGTGTTACTAATCATCGTGCTAATTCCACCATGCATTCCTCCCGACCGGGAGAAGTGGTATTGTCCGAACTTACGGGATCCCCTGTTCGTGGAAAACGTGGGGGTTTATCCACTGGTCCCATGGAACATATTTCTTTACGAAGTATTGGCGCCAGTAGAATTCACACTGAATTAACATTAAATCGTTCTGATGCCACTAATATTGAAGTTTTTAAGAATGAATGTGAAGGTGGTAATAATGAAGATGGTGGTGGTAATAATAATAGTGGCATTATTTCAGGATCAAAAATTTTACAACGTTGTTTAGATGATTTCACAATGGCTGACATTAATTTAGTATTAAAATGTACATCACGCGTTAATGTTGAAGAAATATCAAAATAAAACTTATATTTATTATTATTATTATTATTATTATTATTATTATTATTATTAAAGTTTTATATATCATTTATGTTTTGAGCTTCCAACACACCACCGGGGGCATATACTTTCCCAACATAACCATGTACTAAAATTTGTGTACAATATAATAATCTAATATAAATGTATCCATAAAAGGCAATATCTTTTATTGAAGCGCGACGAGACATAATAGCCATCTTAATAAAGGCTCTACGATTCATTCCGTTTAAGAAACTCATAGGAGCATCATAATTTATTTCCCCTACAATTTGCCAAAAATGATCAATGGAGAATCTTGAAGACTCTGAAACTATCATTCTTTTAATAGTATTAAATTTGCTTGAAAATGGAAATACATCTTCTACAAATTGTGAATAAGATATCTTATTATGTTTATTAGTATGTTTATTAATTGATATAAACTCAAGTAAATGTTTATATGTAATACTAAATACCATTTGTTCCTCCCATATCAAATGACATAATTTTCTTAATTTAAAAAAAAAACGATATACTACTGGTGATGATTCAACTAAAGCCATTTTAAGTAAAGCTTCATTGATTTCGCTGCGTTTTAATCCAAATAATATATTAAGAGTTAATAATTCATCATGATCAAAAGAGACTCTGACACCATCCGGAATTGTAAAATTAAATTGGGGATGAAAGAGGTATATTGCCTCACTTTCTAATGCCAAACTACTACTCATAGGAATAACTTGCATAGCATCTCCATCGAAATCAGCATGATTGCCATGTACTATACTTGTAGCGATAGCCATTACAGGATAAATCCAGGTTGCTTTTACTTGATGAACTGTGAAATTCCGATCATCTAATGTAGGGTATCTATGCCCTAGAATAATACGTGGACAACCTAATCTACGCCAAATATTTATTGGTAATATACATTCGTGAGGATCAATATTATAACAGGGAGTAATAACAACTCTAGCAGATAAAACATATCGCTTATTATGACAGTGTAGGCGTAAAAGGGAATACTTACCTTTTTTCATTCTATCTAAAGTTGATCCAAAAACTGTTTTAATTTGTCCTGGATGATCACTGTTATTTGAAATTAATTTGTAATAAAACTGATAGTTTCGTTGTATGTTAATAAGATATGCTAAAGGTGGAATAATTTTGTAGCTAGTATTATCATTATAAGTTAATCTGACACGCAAACTATAATAAAACACATTGGAATTTTTTAACTCTTTCTGTGAATTAACATCAAGTTTCTGAAATAATGAATGGACTGTCTTGAATGTATTTTTAGGAATGTCAGTATTATTTCACAATCTACTGGATTTACTAAGTTGTTTCAAATATGTTAAAAATTCTGTATAGGAGTTTTCATATTTCACACGACATAATTGGCATTGCCAATTTTTATATTGTCTAAAAATATTATATCTATATTGATTTAGTAAAAAAAAAGGAGTGTTACCATTCCACATATTTAAGGAAGTTTTTTTTTTATATTAGATCTTTTACTAAAAGGTAAAATTGTTTTGTAGAGTATTTTACATTGTCTACATGATACATATTTCGGGAAATTTGTATTCGTATTATTTATTTTTAAAATTTCTCTATAATTTTTCATATAATTTTTTAGGTTATTTGAAGATTTACAAATTATACAGTTGACGAAATTACAATTGGGACATATACATTGACTGAAAGTAATAAATTGTTTTGCGTCCGTTTTCATTAAATATCCTGTTAATTTTGAAAATTTTAAATATTTAAATTTTTTTCCATTTCTTCCCATTGAATTTGACAAATTCTCATCACTAATATTATTACAAATTAGTTTAATAATATTTTTATAAGTATTTAATGAAATAGTTGGAACATTTAAATGATAAAAATTAGTTTTATCATGTTGCTTTAATCGTTGTACATTTTTCCCATAAATATATTTTCTACACTTAATGATACGTTTCTTTCTGTAGGTAATACCCATTGCCAGGCAGTATAAGTAGTAGTAGTAGACATTTTCAATCGTAAATTTTTCAAAAATAAAAAAAATGGATAATTTACCTATAGGTGATAATTTATCAGCGATTGAAAATGATATGACTATAAATGATATATCTGTTATTTATAATGAAGATAGTAATTTAGAAAATAATAATAAAACATCACTTTTCTCCACCATATTACAATCTCAATCTCAATCTCAATTGTCTCCAATATCAGAAGAAGATTCAAAAGATGACGACGAAAATCAAACTTCAAAACTTGATGATACTCTTTTAAAAGAACCACCACCACTAGATAAACCTATTTCTAATTATCCTCCAGCATATAGTTTATATG
>NW_024729436.1:0-9288 GCF_018991925.1 Homarus americanus | reverse complement strand
CTACGCTACCGTTCACGGGATGAATATGGGTGCACAATAAACTAGCCGCTGTATGTGGCAAAATTCAAAAGCGGATCCCCGCCTTTTTTATTACATACTAGGAAACATCTCACACTCACACACACACGTATAGATGATCAGTAAGGAGGAGCCTCGACCTGAGCCCTGACAGAACGTTACAGGTGTACTATTTCGTCAGGCCGCGGTTAGGAAGTATATGAGAGTGATTTTGGAAGTTATATTTATGTTCCATATAACATATTTATGGTTTATGTGTGTATGTGTGTGTGTGTGTGTGTGTGTGTGTGTGTGTGTGTGTGTGTGTGTGTGTGTCTGTCTGTAATTATGCTAGCTTATGTTTGGTTAGTTATTAGTTGGAGTAAGTTGTCGTGGAGATTTTTCAGGTTAGGTTAGATTAGATGAGGTTAGGTTGTGTTAGATTAGGTTAGTTATTAGTTGGAGTAAGCTGGAGTTAAGATTCTTCTGGATATACAAAACACTAAAGTTATTATCCAGCGTAATCCTCCCACACACCCCAGCAAAATGATTCACAGTGGAGACTGATTAAAGAATGCTTGTGTTGTGATAATAATTCCTCTTATTGATTAACGAACTTTAGATAAAATGGAACAAGGTTGAGTGATGGTTGTTGAACTGATATAGAAATGTTAAGTGGTAGTAGATATAGTGTAAAATAAGTCATTGAGTGATACTGTAGTTGTGTAGTACCCAAGTTTGGTTCACTTGTATGTCACTGAGGAAATTATTCAATCAGGATTTTTTTACAAGGATGATTGGTGTACCTGAAGTTGATGATCGTTTTTTTTTTATTATTATTATAATGGTTGCCCCTCCTGTAATGAGAATGGCCAGGCCCAAGGGCCACCTAGACGTGAATTTGTTTAAGGTGTTGAAGCTGTCGCCAACACAACAACCACACCCTGAGTTAATGAGCTGAGTGACCCAGTGTCAAGGAATAGTCCGTGGCCAACTGCACTGGCTAACCATTACCCCGTAACACGACGCGCGAATCGATTAACATCCAGGTCCCCAATTTCTGTTGCGTAGATAGAGGCAAATGACGCAAAGGAACTTGCTCATGGTCTCACCCTGCCCGGAAATTGAACCCGGGTTCATTCGCTTGCGAGGCGAGCAAGCTGACAATTACACCGTGTGTCACCAAAGTGTACACACACACACACACACACACACACACACGTCTCCTGAAGTAGATATGAGAGAGAGAGAGAGAGAGAGAGAGAGAGAGATCTAAGCAGCTTATTATCATCCTACACCAACAGGAAGCGACAGACAGACACATCACAACCACCAAGTTTTTCTCAAATTAACATAATCTCTTGTCGTCGTGTCCGTGTGGCTGTCGTGTTTGTCAATCCAGCAATTTCTCTTCTTTCTTCTCTCTTGATTATTTCTTCTTTTAATTAATTTTTTTGTTGATTTTCGTCTTCATTTCTTCATTTAAAATTTTCGTGATTTCTTTCCTTCCCTCTATCCTTCTTTCTTTCCTTCCCTCTATCCTTCTTTCTTTCCTCGCCATCCTCTTTATTTTCACACTTCCATCATCTTTATCAGTTTTTCAATTTTCCCTGTCTCCTTCCTCCCTTCCTTTTCCTATTCTCATCTTTCCTTCAACCTACCCTCCTTCATAATTCCTCTCCATCTCTCCCTCTATTCCTTCCTTCATCACCATCATATAAAATCATACTCGCTTCCCCCCTCCCCTCCCCCCCCAAAAAAAAAAAATATTCATCCCAACTTAAAAATTCACGTTTCCTGGCCACTGAGATCACCTACCCTGACCTTACCTATACTTTGACCTGACCTGACCTCTCCCGAATGATGCCTTATACCTTATACCCAAACGATATATACCCATACACCAAATGAAACTCGAAGAGACTGACTATAATGTGTGTGTGTGGATATTAATGTGTTATCATTCAATCAAAAGTTTATAAGGTTTTACAAAGTTGTTTTTATTTTAATGTGGACTGGAGACCCTGTATAATATAAGTTGACTAATACTATACTTATGAGTGGGAGTAAACACTAATTCACATCTCTCTCTGTCTCTCTCTCTCTCTCTCTCTCCAGTCTATTTCCCTCGTCTACTCTCTCAATAATATCTTTCTCTCAATCTACATCTCTCTCTCTCTCTCTTTCTCTCTCCCGGAATATCAACAGTGAGTAAATATAACTAACCACACGATTTTACAGAATAGGGATATATATGTGTTAGAGAGAGAGAGAGAGAGAGAGAGAGAGAGAGATAAACTAACCATGGGACCTGATCTATCACTCATTTGAACCTAACCTAACCTAACCTCAACTATGCTTACAGAACCATTCCCTTCCGTTCGCCCCCCTCTCGGCCCCCCAGCCCTTGACTGTAGGAGGAATGGGCGAGATAGGGCAGGAAAGGTCAACTGGGTGAGTATACACAAGGTCAACAGAGGTCAGGAGCCAAGAGGTACAGATCTCCGTGGGTCATGGTGGTCATACTATATAATTGTACTGAAGAAGGTATTGTTTCTCTCTCTCTCTCTCTCTCTCTCTCTCTCTCTCTCTCTCTCTCTCTCAGATAACCCCCAAGTTTGTTATGACTCTTCCTGGACAGTGTATTTATATCTTCAAATAGGATATGTTATCGTGTATCTCTTGTTAGAACGAGGGAACAAATAATTTATTGAATAATGGCAGGTTGAGGGAGAGGGCGATGTACTCTACAGAACTAAACAAATAATTTTTTGGAAATACATTGTTTTTAACATTCAGTGCCATAATATTCTGACTTCTACTGTTTAACTATAATCTGCCTACGCTACCGTTCACGGGATGAATATGGGTGCACAATAAACTAGCCGCTGTATGTGGCAAAATTCAAAAGCGGATCCCCGCCTTTTTTATTACATACTAGGAAACATCTCACACTCACACACACGTATAGATGATCAGTAAGGAGGAGCCTCGACCTGAGCCCTGACAGAACGTTACAGGTGTGCTATTTCGTCAGGCCGCGGTTAGGAAGTATATGAGAGTGATTTTGGAAGTTATATTTATGTTCCATATAACATATTTATGGTTTATGTGTGTGTGTGTGTGTGTGTGTGTGTGTGTGTGTGTGTGTGTGTCTGTAATTAGGTTAGCTTATGTTTGGTTAGTTATTAGTTGGAGTAAGTTGTAGTGGAGATTTTTCAGGTTAGGTTAGATTAGATTAGGTTAGGTTGTGTTAGATTAGGTTAGTTATTAGTTGGAGTAAGCTGGAGTTAAGATTCTTCTGGATATACAAAACACTAAAGTTATTATCCAGCGTAATCCTCCCACACACCCAAGCAAAATGATTCACAATGGAGACTGATTAATGAATGCTTGTGTTGTGATAATAATTCCTCGTATTGATAAACGAACTTTAAATAAAATGGAACAAGGTTGAGTGATGGTTGTTGAACTGATATAGAAATGTTAAGTGGTAGTAGATATAGTGTAAAATAAGTCATTGAGTGATACTGTAGTTGTATAGTACCCAAGTTTGGTTCACTTGTATGTTACTGAGGAAATTATTCAATTAGGATTTTTTTTACAAGGATGATTGGTGTACCTGAAGTTGATGATCGGTGTTTTTTATTATTTTTTTTATTATATTTTTTTTTTATTATAATGGTTGCCCCTCCTGTAATGAGAATGGCCAGGCCCAAGGGCCACCTAGGCGTGAATTTGTTTAAGGTGTTGAAGCTGTCGCCAACACAACAACCACACCGTGAGTTAATGAGTTGAGTGACCCAGTGTCAAGGAATAGTCCGTGGCCAACTGCACTGGCTAACCATTACCCCGTAACACGACGCGCGAATCGATTAACATCCAGGTCCCCAATTACTGTTGGGTAGACAGAGGTAAATAACGCAAAGAAACTTGCTCATGGTCTCACCCTGCCCGGAAATGGAACCCGGGTTCATTCGCTTGCGAGGCGAGCAAGTTGACAATTACACCGTGTGTCGCCAACGTACACACACACACACACACACACAGACACGTACGTCTCCTAAAGTAGATATGAGAGAGAGAGAGAGAGAGAAGTCTAAGCAGCTTATTATCATCCTACACCAACAGGAAGCGACAGACAGACAGACAGACACATCACAACCACCAAGTTTTTCTCAAATTAACATAATCTCTTGTCGTCGTGTCCGTGTGGCTGTCGTGTTTGTCAATCCAGCAATTTCTCTTCTTTCTTCTCTCATAATTATTTCTTCTTTTATTTAATTTTTTTGTTGATTTTCGTCTTCATTTCTTCATTTAAAATTTTCGTGATTTCTTTCCTTCCCTCTATCCTTCTTTCTTTCCTTCCCTCTATCCTTCTTTCTTTCCTCGCCATCCTCTTTATTTTCACCCTTCCATCATCTTTATCAGTTTTTCAATTTTCCCTGTCTCCTTCCTCCCTTCCTTTTCCTATTCTCATCTTTCCTTCAACCTTCCCTCCTTCATAATTCCTCTCCATCTCTCCCTCTATTCCTTCCTTCATCACCATCATATAAAATCATACTCGCTTCCCCCCCTCCCTCCCCCCAAAAAAAAATATTCATCCCAACTTAAAAATTCACGTTTCCTGGCCACTGAGATCACCTACCCTGACCTTACCTTTACTTTGACCTGACCTGACCTCTCCCGAATGATGCCTTATACCTTATACCCAAACGATATATACCCATACACCAAATGAAACTCGAAGAGACTGACTATAATGTGTGTGTGTGGATATTAATCTGTTATCATTCAATCAAAAGTTTATAAGGTTTTACAAAGTTGTTTTCATTTTAATGTGGACTGGAGACCCTGTATAATATAAGTTGACTAATACTATACTTATGAGTGGGAGTAAACACTAATTCACATCTCTCTCTCTCTCTCTCTCTCTCCAGTCTATTTCCCTCGTCTACTCTCTCAATAATATCTTTCTCTCAATCTACATCTCTCTCTCTCTCTCTTTCTCTCTCCCAGAATATCAACAGTGAGTAAATATAAATAACCACACGATTTTACAGAATAGGGATATATATGTGTTAGAGAGAGAGAGAGAGAGAGAGAGAGAGAGAGAGAGAGAGAGACTTACCATGGGACCTGATCTATCACTCATTTGAACCTAACCTAACCTAACCTCAACAATGCTTACAGAACCATTCTCCTCCGTTCCCCCCCCACCTCGGCCCCCCAGCCCTTGACTGTAGGAGGAATGGGCGAGATAGGGCAGGAAAGGTCAACTGGGTGAGTATACACAAGGTCAAGAGAGGTCAGGAGCCAAGAGGTACAGATCTCCGTGGGTCATGGTGGTCATACTATATAATTGTACTGTAGAAGGTACTCTCTCTCTCTCTCTCTCTCTCTCTCTCTCTCTCAGATAACCCCCAAGTTTGTTATGACTCTTCCTGGACAGTGTATTTTTATCTTCAAATAGGATATGTTATCGTGTATCTCTTGTTAGAACGAGGGAACAAATAATTTATTGAATAATGGCAGGTTGAGGGAGAGGGCGATGTACTCTACAGAACTAAACAAATAATTTTTTGGAAATACATTGTTTTTAACATTCAGTGCCATAATATTCTGACTTCTACTGTTTAACTATAATCTGCCTACGCTACCGTTCACGGGATGAATATGGGTGCACAATAAACTAGCCGCTGTATGTGGCAAAATTCAAAAGCGGATCCCCGCCTTTTTTATTACATACTAGGAAACATCTCACACTCACACACACACGTATAGATGATCAGTAAGGAGGAGCCTCGACCTGAGCCCTGACAGAACGTTACAGGTGTACTATTTCGTCAGGCCGCGGTTAGGAAGTATATGAGAGTGATTTTGGAAGTTATATTTATGTTCCATATAACATATTTATGGTTTATGTGTGTGTGTGTGTGTGTGTGTGTGTGTGTCTGTGTCTGTCTGTAATTATGTTAGCTTATGTTTGGTTAGTTATTAGTTGGAGTAAGTTGTTGTGGAGATTTTTCAGGTTAGGTTAGATTAGATTAGGTTAGGTTGTGTTAGATTAGGTTAGTTATTAGTTGGAGTAAGCTGGAGTTAAGATTCTTCTGGATATACAAAACACTAAAGTTATTATCCAGCGTAATCCTCCCACACACCCCAGCAAAATGATTCACAATGGAGACTGATTAATGAATGCTTGTGTTGTGATAATAATTCCTCTTATTGATTAACGAACTTTAGATAAAATGGAACAAGGTTGAGTGATGGTTGTTGAACTGATATAGAAATGTTAAGTGGTAGTAGATATAGTGTAAAATAAGTCATTGAGTGATACTGTAGTTGTGTAGTACCCAAGTTTGGTTCACTTGTATGTTACTGAGGAAATTATTCAATCAGGATTTTTTTACAAGGATGATTGGTGTACCTGAAGTTGATGATCGTTTTTTTTATTTTTTTATTATAATGGTTGCCCCTCCTGTAATGAGAATGGCCAGGCCCAAGGGCCCACTAGCGTAGCTAGGGGGGGGCGGGGGGGGGTGCGGTCCGCCCCGGGCGGCACTTTTGGGTCTGCTCATCACCCATATCTGCAGCTACTGGAGACGTTAATCCATCCCTTTGTATCGGCGGCAAGTTAATCCTTGTCGTGTCTGACCTAACACCTGACCCACATCATCACGGCCACGTCATGAGCTACACCCTTGCTATGAGGCCCCCCGCCACACACACAACCTGTAACCTGTTGAGGATTAAGGAAACAACTTCAAACAAGTACGCCAGTGAGCTCATGTGGTGTGGGTCAGGTGTTAGGTCAGACACGACGAGGATTAACTTGCCGCCGATACAAAGGGAAGGATTAACGTCTCCAGTAGCTACAAAACCATGCAGTCTCGGGTCATATCAGTTCATGTACAGCCGACCAATCCACCAGTTACAAGCAATTCACTTCAGTTCTGCACAAGTCTCCATCGTGACAAGACGAGGGGAGGCTAGACGACTTTTAAGTTCTCTTGTGTTTTCGATCCAGTTATTTACTTCGTTGGAAGACATAATACTATAAGGTAAGAAATATTAAAGTATTGGTTAAAAAATATTGATGTGACTTTTGCTGCGGTACTGAGATTAAATATTAAGATTTTTGTTTCACAGCATTGCGATTTTATACTAAGACACTATCCTCAATGGGGTACAAACAAAAGCCCCCCCCGACAAAAGCCACCCAGACGAAAGCCACCCAGACAAAAGCCCCCTACTTTGATCGGGGTGGCTTTTGTCTGACAACAGTAAGGGCTTTCAAAAGTTACGGACATAATTAAATAGTTGAGGGTAAAATATACTGTTCTTCTCTGTGGTTAATTATTGGTTAGGTTAGGGTTAGGTTAAGTTAGGTTGGGTTGGGTTAGGGTTGTCAGACAAAAGCCACCCCGATCAAAGTAGGGGGCTTTTTGTCAGACAAAAGCCACCCCGATCAAAGTAGGGGGCGTTTGTCTGGGGGGCTTTTGTCTGGGTGGCTTTCGTCGGGGGGGGGGCTTATGTCAGACATCCATTTTCACTGTACTCTGAGTCTGTAATTTTAGATTAAGTTGCTACTTTTTACATTTCCATTGTATTACATTGATACTAGTGTCATTATACCGTGATTTTAGATCATACTCAATAAAAGATAACGGTGCAGATTACACTCGCTGTACTGATCATGGTTGAAGAATGACTAACACCATCAATTTTCTTTCGCTTATCCATCAAGTGGGAAATATTATCTTCACTGCTTGTACCATCTCTATTCCTCCTTCTATTCTTCTTTTTGCTATTAACAACTTTAAACGGCTCTTGTTCTTCACATTCACTGCTGCTAGACACCTCCAAATCCGTCAACAGTCCCCCAGCAGTACCCTGGGCTACATTGCTGTGTCTGCTGTATTCACCACCCGATTCGTCGATGTATTAAACGACCTGCTCGTTGACGTTCCTCCGTCAGCCATGCCAGTACGTGTCCAGCCAGGGAGGTTGAAAATGTTCAAAGGAGGGCCACCAGACTGGAGCCTGCACTTACTTTTACTTTTATCCTCTTCACCACTGATCGGCTCGTTTTCGCCCGGGCGACCTGTCACGTCTCTCACGCACTGTTGGCAATTACTGGGCATGCACCGGCTCCAGTGTTGGTCACGTCTTGTCTTGTAAGAGCTCACACTCGGTGCCGTCACAACACTCTCTGGTAGTGTTTTCCAAGAGTTTACAACCCTCACTCCGAAAAAGTTTGCCCTCACAGTTTTCAGGACTTGCGGCTACCTCAATCTTGAGCTGTGACCCCTTGAGGAGCGAGCGTCCGCCAGCTCCAAGTAAAGACACTCGGCTGACTAGTGCCACTTGAGATGCTCATACACCTCAATTAGATCACCCCTTGCCCGTCTGTAGTATAAACTCGGCAAGTTCAGGCGCTCCAATCTCTCAGGGTAACTGAGGTGCCGAAGTGCAGGCACCAGTCTGGTGGCCCTCCTTTGAACATTTTTAACCAACTGACAGTCCCTAGCATATCTAAGAGACCAGACGGGTTGGCAGTACTCCAGACGGGGAAGCACTTCACTCTTGAAGATCGTTACGAGGGGCGGACTGTCTAGATACCTGAACGACCTTCTTATAAGACCCAATAATTTATTTGCCTGATTTACCTTCTTCTCGCAATGGCCCAAGAACTTCAGCTCATTGTCAACATACTCACCTATAGTAGGTCATTCTCACATTCAGTCTCAACTAGTGCAGTTTCTTCATCCGTTGGGACATATGATACGCCTCCTTACCGTTGTTTTGCCCCAGGTACATCCTCTTACACTTCGTGACATTGACTCTCAGCAGCCATTTCTTCGACCATTCTTGGAGCCCACAGAGGTCATTCTGCAGCTCTTCACAGTCCGCTTGGTTCTTGATTTCCCGAAATTACTTGGCTACTGTGGTTCAAAATCTAGATTCTAATTTTGGTGAAGTAATTCGTGAAGGTGTGTCAACCAAAGGACAAACTAGAAAACTAACACGCGAATGGTTTTTTCAAACTCTGCCAAATGGTGAAAGAATGTTGAGATCATGGATGGTGTACTCCCCTTCCAAGGAAGCTCTTTACTGCTTTTGTTGCAAACTGTTTAATTCTGAGGATGGATTCAACATGTGGTGAAAACTGAATCCTAGAATATCCGAGCACGAATCCAGTGCAGCTCACGTTCGGAATTTCACAAAATGGAAGGAGTTGGAAATTAGGATTGCTCGTGGAGCAACAATTGATGTACTTTTTGT
The DNA here is from genome assembly GCF_018991925.1 of Homarus americanus. NCBI lineage: Eukaryota > Metazoa > Arthropoda > Malacostraca > Decapoda > Nephropidae > Homarus > Homarus americanus. The sequence continues at coordinate 3 of NW_024729436.1, read as the reverse complement.
GGG
>NW_024729435.1:0-4456 GCF_018991925.1 Homarus americanus | reverse complement strand
TATCTCGATAAAAGAAAAATACTGATTTATTCACATACATTAATATAAATTTCCACTTGATATATACATCTTTTGGGAGACACCAACCAGACCCCTACCACGGACATAAATTATACAATATATTTTTTGTTGTCCTTTTCAGCCTTCGACGTTCAACAATCAACAAATTAATCTATTTTCCGAAAACAAATTGATGGTGAAAATAATTAATTAGAGGGAACAGATGTGTGTACGTGTTTTGAGTGTACGTGTTTGAGTGTACGTGTTTGAATGTACGTATTTGAGTGTACGTGTTTGAATGTACGTGTTTGAGTGTACGTATTTGAGTGTACGTGTTTGAGTGTACGTGTTTGAGTGTACGTGTTTGAGTGTACGTGTTTGAGTGTACGTATTTGGTGTACGTGTTTGAGTGTACGTGTTTGATTGTACGTGTTTGGTGTACGTGTTTGAGTGTACGTGTTTGATTGTACGTGTTTGTTAATGGCTCGGGTCTGTGTTCGTGGTAAAAAAACCACACAGATGGTGTTTTTATTATTATATATTTTAATACAACTCACGAAAAAAACAGATATTCAGTGAGTTTTTTTAGTTTAATCAATAATTTCACAATATTACCGATTTTCTGATTTTTATTGAGCTAAAGAATCGTCAAAAATAAGGTTAAAACAATTTTCAACGGATTAAAACCATTACTAGAGGGTTAAAACCACTTCAAAGGGTTTAACATCATCTTCAAAGGGATTAACATCATCTTCAAAGGGTTTGACACCATCTTCAAAGGGTTTAACTTCGTATTCAAGGGGTTTAACATCACTTCAAAGGGTTAAAACTCACCACCAAAGGGTTAAAACTCACCACCAAAGGGTTAAAACTCACCACCAAAGGGTTAAAACTCACCACCAAAGGGTTAAAACTCACCACCAAAGGGTTAAAACTCACCACCAAAGGGTTAAAACTCACTACCAAAGGGTTAAAACTCACCACCAAAGGGTTAAAACTCACCACCAAAGGGTTAAAACTCACCACCAAAGGGTTAAAACTCACCACCAAAGGGTTAAAACTCACTACCAAAGGGTTAAAACTCACCACCAAAGGGTTAAAACTCACCACCAAAGGGTTAAAACTCACCACCAAAGGGTTAAAACTCACCACCAAAGGGTTAAAACTCACTACCAAAGGGTTAAAACTCACCACCAAAGGGTTAAAACTCACCACCAAAGGGTTAAAACTCACCACCAAAGGGTTAAAACTCACCACCAAAGGGTTAAACCTCACCACCAAAGGGTTAAAACTCACTACCAAAGGGTTAAAACTCACCACCAAAGGGTTAAAACTCACCACCAAACGGTTAAACCTCACCACCAAAGGGTTTAACATCATCTTCAAAGGGTTTAACTTCGTATTCAAGGGATTTAACATCACTTCAAAGGGTTAAAACTCACCACCAAAGGGTTAAAACTCACCACCAAAGGGTTAAAACTCACCACCAAAGGGTTAAAACTCACCACCAAAGGGTTAAACCTCACCACCAAAGGGTTTAACATCATCTTCAAAGGGTTTAACTTCGTATTCAAGGGGTTTAACATCACTTCAAAGGGTTAAAACTCACCACCAAAGGGTTAAAACTCACCACCAAAAGGTTAAAACTCACCAACAAAGGGTTAAAACTCACCAACAAAGGGTTAAAAGAATCATCAAATGAAGAAATTCCCGTAATTTTCCCTCCCCAAAGGTGGCAAATGACCAGATCTAATTAATGCAGAGTCTCAGTGCATATGTGACTCCATTTCCAGATATGTTTTGTGTGTTTTAACTTTAGCGAACCAGTTAGTTACACTGTTTTTTGTTCCCACTAACGAGGGTTTTCATTAAGCGAGCCTTTGAGAACCGGGAACCATATGTAACGCGCTTTAACTGCGGTTCGCGTGGTGGTTTAAGGTGTCTGATCTATTCCTAGCTATAATGGGACCGAAAGTACATATAAAGCACAGAAAATTAGTTTTGTTTGAGGGTTACACATATGTACGTACACTTATACATACATACATACATACATACATACCACGAGTATTTACAAATTCGAATAAAACCCCCGAAAAAAAAATTAAAATATAGGAAATTTGGGATTTTTTTCTTTTTAATTTTGACGAATATTTTACGATTTATATACAATTGAAAAGTTGCACTCGGTCAAAACAGTTGTCGGGCGATCATGTGTAGTTTAATATATACATAGTGACGACATATCCCGTGTGACCGAGTATAGATTATTCATACTCATCCACAAGTTTAACTTTGTATTGAAACATTCGGCAGATTAATTCATACCGGGAACTTTTATGACTGATGAAAATTTATATCCACGGTATAAAGAACTCAAGCGATTTTTATTATTAATATTGGGAGGTAGGGAAGGGGAGGGGGGGGTGTGAAATGTTTATACTTATATAAATCGGATGTATATATACGCTAGATGAGGTAACGAACTGTCTCCTTTACAACCCTGAAATAGTAAGTGAATGTTCTTGAATAATTTGGTCGAGATGAAACCAGGTAAAAAAATGCATCTGGAATTTATATCTTAGGTCAGGTCAGGTCAGGTCAGGTCAGGTTAAGTTAGGTTAGGTTAAGTTAGATTAGATTAAGTTAGGTTAGAGTTGTACTTCCTATCTGTACTTCCTCTTACCAATTACTTTACGAGACAGACAACAACAACAAAAACACAACAAATAAACAACAATTTGTCAACATCTGTCCATTTCTATCGGCAACTTTTTAGCTGAATAAATGGTGTCGGTTTTCAATAGCTTTGTGTTGGTGAGGTGGGCAGCGAGCAGTATCTCTTGTTGGTACCGCTGTATGGCGGCCGAACTAGTGTTGTGTTGTGTTGTGTTGCAGAGGTGGTGTGGTGGGGTGTTCTAGGGGTGTTGTGTTGCAGTGGTGGTGTGGTGTTGTGTTGCAGGGGTGTTGTGTTGCAGAGGTGGTGTGGTGTTGTGTTGCAGGGGTGTTGTGTTGCAGAGGTGGTGTGGTAAGTGCTCCTAGGGGTGCTAAAGTTGCAGAGGTGGTGGTGGGGTGTCTTAGGGGTTAGGGTTGCAGAGGTGGTGTGGTGGGGTGTTCTAGGGTGCTAGTTGCAGAGATGGTGTGGTGTTGTATTGCAGTGTTATTTACTTATGTGTGTTGTTATTGCATACCCATCATTATTGTTTCCATAGTATTGTTACACACACACACACACACACACACACACACACACACACACACACACACACACACACACACACACACACACACACACACACACACACACACACACACACACACACACACCACACACACACCGTTTCATCCATTTAATAAAAAAACGAATTTCCTTTAAAGTCTGGGTTTAAGCCTATATGAAAAGTCCGAACAACATGTAAACAAAGTGTATGTTATTATCAGAGTAAATCATTGTAAACTACTCCATCTATCTATCTATCTATCTATCTATCTATCTATCTATCTATCTATCTATCTATCTATCTATCTATCTGTCTGTCTGTCTGTCTGTCTGTCTGTCTGTCTCTCTCTCTCTCTCTCTCTCTCTCTCTCTCTCTCTCTCTCTCTCTCTCTCCATACATTCATCCATCCAGGAAGGAAAAGGAAGGAGGTGCGATAGGAGGAACAAAGAAGGAAGAGAGAACGAAGCAAGGAAGGAAAAGTAGGAAAGAAAGTAGGAAAGAAAGTAGGAAAGAAGGAAGGAAAGAAGGAAGGAAAGAAGGAAGGAAGGAGAGGTGGTATAATATCTTCAGCCACCTCAGTATATTGGGTGACACAGCCGGGAACGTGAGCACAAAAAACAATCGGGTTTTTTTCACCATTTTTATCGACAAGTTCTGCTCGTTGGAATGTCCTTAGAAAATACCACAAAGGCTGAACGGCGGCCCACTGAAAATAAAACTGTTTACTTAGCTGGAGAAAATTTACTGGTAATACAGGTAATAATTACATGATTGGTACAGTAGGTTACAGGTGTTAATTACATGAATGGTACAGTAGGAGGTATTACAGGTGTTAATTACTTGAATGGTACAGTAGGAGGTATTACAGGTGTTAATTACTTGAATGGTACAGTAGGAGGTATTACAGGTGTTAATTACATGATTGGTACAGTATAGAGAGCGTAGAGTGGACAGTATGTCTGTCTCCTGTCAGTTCTGTCACTTTTTAACACTATTACTGTCTCTCTCTGTCTCCTAGGAACTACCACACTACACTGGCCCACTGATGCCTCCTTGTACTTCCGTCTACTGTCGTTTCTTAGCACTAGTAACCGTCTTTCTGTCTCCTTGTGCTTCCGTCTATTGTGTTCTCTGTCTTTATCCTCTGACTTTTTGATTGAAGGTATCGTGTGTGTGTGTGTGTGTGTGTGTGTGTGTGTGTGTGTGTGTGTGTGTGTGTGTGTGTGTTTACTCTA
>NW_024729434.1:0-30031 GCF_018991925.1 Homarus americanus | reverse complement strand
TTTGTTTCTTCTTTTTTCTTCTTTTTCTCCGTATTCGTTTTCTTCTTTCAATCGACTATGTCTCCCAAACCATATCTCAAACATGTCTCCTAATTATGTCTCTCTCTACCATGTGTCTCAACCATGTCTCTCTCGACCACGTCCGTCAACCATGTCTCTCAACCATGTCTCTCAACCAAACCTCCCAACCATATCTCTCCAACCTTAACTCTGTCTCTCTTTCTCTTGATCTCTCTCTCCTGTCGCTCACCTTAGGCTACAACCCAACACTCTCTCCTTCTCTCGTCTGATCTCTCTAAGTCAGTCTTAAGCAGTAATGTATTTAAAGTCATCCTCTTTCTATTTCAATTTCAATTTCAATTTCTAAGAGTTAATTCAATGGTGCGTCTGTCTGTTGAAGCTTAATCGGTAATGTCTGAAAAACTGTCTGTTGAAGCTTATTTAGGGATGTCTGAATGTCTGTCTGTTTTTTTAATTGTAGTCGTTTGTGAATTGAATATAGGAAGATCATTTTATTATGGCTTCTTCTGTCATTTTCCTCACTTTAAAGGAGTCTTAACTGAGTCTAAGACCAGGAGTTGTATGAGTCTAAGTGGTCTTAAGATTTGTGTGTTAGTAAATAAGAAAAAGGATCTATGAATGTGTGTTGAAATCTCTAGTCAATTTCCGAGTTATTTTTTAGTTACGTTCTTGATTTAACTGTGTAAATAACTTCCTTGGTTTCAGAATAGTGGAGATTCTTTTGTTATTCTGATGTTATGTGAAGTTATGTTGTGTATAAATCAGAGAGGTTATTTGGGATCATCTGAAGATTAATCCCCGTGTGTTTCACCTGATGATCAATTACGTACCTTTACCCTCACCTGAATTACCCTAACCTAACGTTATATATAAGAACCTGTAAAATACACAGGTAAGGCCTAACCTAACAGCAATGCTTTTTCCTCGCGATGGAGTTTTTTTTATTTATACTGCCAAGCATGTGATCAGGTCAGCCACAACGTAACCATGGTAATTTTTGGTCGCCTTTATTTTCCACCTTATTCCCGTAATTAAGTCGTTTATTATCATATTTCATCAAATTATAGCAGAATTATCATCATTTTTATCAATTAATTTACAAACAAAAAATGTAGTTAAATTATACTCTGATTCGAGCAGCTTTACTGAAACAAAACAACTCTTACGATTCAGTCACTTAAACTCGTTCGATTCATTGACAGATTACCAATGACTTCACTTCACGTGCCAGGCCACACCGCCACCACCACCTTGTGTACCGAGGTCTGGCTCTCACTGGGCTATGTCAGAGCTTTATGGTCCGTCTGGCCTATGTGACCAACTTTCACTTCCACCCAGCTACTGTATGTAACCATGTGTCCGTAAAATCAGTCAAAGGGAGTCGTTTAACCCGTGAACCCATACATCAAACAATGAGTTCTGATCTTTGAACCATTACAGTCGAATAATCAAATGAGATCCTTGAAACAGTGAATCCCTTAACTCGAAGAGGACTCACGAATCACTAGAATCGAAACAGTTGATTTAAATCACTGAAGCAACGTACTCAACCACCCACCAATTAAGGTCACTGAACCTATGAACCCACAGATTCGAATATCCAGGTCAAGTCGTTGAACCCTCGACCCTAGACCAGAAAATTCTCATGTACACAATGTCGATTAGATTTGGTTATCTTTTGTTCCTGTGGACGGTGGTGGAGACTTAACGAGGTAACTATCTCATGTAAACCTTCTCACTTATACAATAGCATCATGTTGTATGAGCGAAAGCAGCCACGGAACACTGGTTATCTCCTTGAAGCTATTGACACGTATTGTGATAGTGATACAATAAACCAGTGATACAGCAATACAATATTATGGTACAAAAATATAATACAGTAATTAATTTCGGTACCTATCTGCAGCTGGATCGATAGTGGGCGCCCCTACCCACTTACCCTAGTACTCGAACTCTCGGTCAGGAAGCGAGTACTTTATCCACTATGCCTCCGTATGAAAATGAATCGGCTTAACAGGATTTGCGTATATATGAGATTTTTTTTTTTTACCTCACATGTTAGAGCTTAAGTTTTTAGACGCCTTCATAAAGTTTGTGTGAGCATATAAAGATTAATGCCCCTATACATTATCTTCATTATACTGTACCTCTGTCCCGGTACTCAGGCTCTTGGTGAGGTTAATAAATTCATTATCTTTGATGATGAGGAAGATTGATTCGGTAAAACTGATTCTTGTGGGTACATTTTTCTCTTTTTAAAAGTTAAGGCATTATGTATTATGATATGAACACACACACACACACACACACACACACACACACACACACACACACTTAATTCTGTACGAACTGTACAATGTCTGTTTTGATAATTTTTTATTCCGAGGAGCAGTTGCTTTATGTAAGTAATAAACTCTCTCTCTCTCTCTCTCTCTCTCTCTCTCTCTCTCTCTCTCTCTCTCTCTCTCTCTCTCTCTCTCTCTCATTTCGTTCATCACCTCCATTTTAATCATTCCTCTTATTCTCTTCTCGTATTCTTCACTCCTCTCCCATTCATTTTTCGACCAACTTGTCTCATTTTTCTATCCCTTTCTTGTATCTCCCCTCGCATCATCCTCCTCCCCTAGTCCTGCCACCTTCTACTGATTTATCTAACTCTTCTTCCCCCTATTTCTTCCTTTTTACCTTCACCCATTCGTTCCACTTCTCTCTCTCTCTCTCTCTCATCTCTCTCTCCACCTCTTATCCACTCCTTCCACTGCCCTTATGTTACCTTCTCCTCCACACTCCTCCCACTCATCTTCCCCATTCTCCCTCATAAACTTCTCCTATCCATCTCTTCCTCATCCCCACCTCTCACCCATTTCCTCCAACCTTTTTCCGCCTCATCTGTCTCATTTCTCTGCATCACTTCTCTCATTCCATCTTCCTTTCCATACGCTAACGGAATTCTATACCAGGTCTGGATGAGGAAGGGAAAAACTCCCCCCAAACAGAATCACTCGCTTGGCTGAGTAACACTTCTGCTTTTACCTGGCCGCTTCTCTGTGTGGGGGTGAGCCTGCTGCCTCCCACGAGACTGAACACTCACACACAAAATGGCTGTGGGGAGGGAGGAGGTGGGGGAGGATAAAGGGTGAGGAAAGTGAGGAGGAGGGAAGGAATGGAGGGACGGAGGAACGGTGGAAAGGGAGGTAGGTTGTGTCCGGTTCCTGATGTAGGGAGGGAGGGAGGGAGGGAAAACGGAAAGGAGTGCTCAGTCCCCAGAGGGAGGGAGGAAGAGAGGGAGTTCCCGGTCTCTGGACGGAGTAAAGGAGGGATGGAGGAAGTGGGATGTACAGCAGGGTGAGAAAGGGGAGGAAGAGGAAGGGAATAGACAAGAGGATGTGAGAGAGAAGAGAGGGGAGCAAGAAGAGGGAAGAGGTTGAGAGGGCAAGGTAATAGAGGAGGAAAGGAAGGATTGTGGAGAGGGGAGGAAGAGGGGGAGGAATGAAGGAAAGTAGTATTGGAGAGAATGGTGGTGGGAGAGAGAGAGCGTGAGAGATGTAGAATGGGGGGTCACTCTAGAGTAGAGGATAGAGGAGAGGGGGTGAGAGGGAGAGGTGGAAAAACCGATCGCGTGCATTAATATACGTCTCATCCCCCCACCCAGCATTCCCCCATCACCCACACCCCTTGTCCCCTCCTCTATCCCGATTCTTTGCCCCCTACCCCCCTGCCTCCTACCTCCTTCCCCCTACCCCCTGCCCTTTACCCCCCTGCCTCCTGCCCTTACCTCCTGCCCCTACCCTCCTGCCCTTACCCCCCGCGTCTTCTACCCCCTCTGCCTCCCACTCACTGCCCTACCCCCACTCTGCTCCCACCACTCCCCTGCCCCTGTTTCTGCTCCCACTTTACCCCATGGCCTCTACCCCTTGCCCTCTACTCCCTACCATTAGTGTACCGTTAGTCCCTCGCCCCCAGACAGAAGGGTTCACCCTATAATTTACGTAAATTAAATGCGTACTACATCCATACGCGGCTGACATTTTTTTTGGTCCTGCTAATCCAGTCAGTTTATATTGTCCCTCAGAGCAACGCTGACTGTTTCCTGCTGACCGGCCAGTATGAACACACTGATGGACTGTGTTCACCTGTGAGTCTAGTAACTTATTTCCACGACCACGTCACGACGCCACGCTCAAGTTTAGGATCCCATTGTGCGCACTTGACGGTAGTTTGTTTCATATGTGTAGACAGAGGTAACACAGGTGTTAATGAAACTCTAAAAAGGTATATATACAGATAGGGAGACTTGAAGTCTTTTATGCCTAATGATTCTGTTGCCCATATATATATATATATATATATATATATATATATATATATATATATATATATATATATATATATATATATATATATATATATATATATTTCATGTAAATCCACAATGAAATTTTGTTCACACCCTCAGAGCAACAGTTGCCTCTAAAGATGTTCCTAAATAAGCATTTGAAAGTCAAGGTACTGTTGTTTCCATTTTTCCTGTGTATTTTATATATATATATATATATATATATATATATATATATATATATATATATATATATATATATATATATATTGATTTTACATATATTACAGAGCCTCCACACCAGTAGAGTGCCACTCTCGCCGGCCGGCAGAATAATGAAGCAATCCTAAGTTTTATCGCGTGGGATGGGAACAAGGATGGGTATGAATTTATATATGTGGCCAAGAAAACCCAGGAATGAAGCTGTTCTTATCCCCACTTTAATTTTCTGGCACACCAACACCTCCTGGGTGTACGTGTATGTACTTGTAAGTTCTGTACATGTGACTGACAGTGTATGTAGTCGCGCGTGCGTCCAACTTCTGTTTTTGTACATTTACTGAACATATCAAAACACCAGTCAACGTATAACCCATAATATCAGACGAGCAAACAGACGTGGAAACTATTTTACATACCCGGCGACAGTTAAGAACATAAGAACATAAGAATGGAGGAAACTGCAGCGGGCCTATTGGCCCATACTGGGCAGTTCCGTTTACACCCAACCCCTATTGCTCATATGAGCATCTAACCTATGTTTGAAGCAATTCAGCGAATTCGAGTTAATGATGATATTTGGTAACTTGTTCCATTCATCAACTACTCTGTTTCCAAACCAGTGTTTACCTATTTCACGCCTAAATCTAAATTTGTCTAATTTAAAACCATTGTTACGAGTTCGCTCCTGGTTGGATAATTTGAGTACCTTTGTAATGTCCCCTTTGTTTAGCCCTGCCTTCCACTTATACACCTCTATCAGGTCGCCCCTTGCTCTACGTCTCTCAAGGGAGTGCAAATTAAGATGCTTTAACCTGTCTCTATACTCAAGGTTCCTAATGCTCGGGATTAGTCTTGTCATTCTCCTCTGAATTCTTTCCAAGGATTCTATATCCATTCTGTAATACGGTGACCAGAACTGAACTGCGTAATCCAGGTGTGGTCTCACAAGAGCAAGATACAGTTTTAGGATTACCTCGCTTGTCTTGTAACTAACACTCCTTTGTATGAATCCAAGTACTTTATTAGCCTTGTTACGAGCAAAAACACATTGTTTACTTGGCTTAAGGTTCCTACTTATCATTACTCCTAAATCTCTCTCGCAGTCGGATTTCTCTATGGCATCGTTGTTCATCTGGTATCTGGTTTCCTTGTTTACATCTCCTATACTGAGTACTTTACATTTGTCGACGTTGAATTTCATCTGCCATTTTTCAGACCATTCGAAAAATTTGTTTAGATTTTCCTGTAGTTTTGCCGAGTCCTCGTCAGATTTGATAACACGTCCTATTTTAGTGTCATCAGCAAATTTACTTATGTTGCTCTTGTCTATGCCGATATCTATGTCGTTTATGTATATAATAAATAATAATGGTCCAAGTACTGATCCTTGGGAAACTCCACTTGTGACGTTGCTCCAATGGGACTTAGTGCCGTTAATGCTCACTCGCTGTTTCCTGTCCTGTAACCATGCCCTAATCCATTTATTATGTTACCTTTGATGCCATGAGCTTCTACCTTTCTAATTAGTCTTTCGTGGGGGACCCTGTCGAAGGCTTTGCTAAAGTCGAGATATACCACATCATAATTGTGCCCCTCCTCCACAGATTCGAAAACTGATGAAAAGAATGTTATAGATTAGTTAGGCAAGAACGTCCGCTTGTGAAGCCATGCTGGGAATCATTGATCAATCGGTGCTTCTCCAGGTGATTTCGAATAGAGTTTGAAATGATTGCTTCCAGTAATTTGCCTACTATTGATGTTAGACTGATTGGGCGGTAGTTAGAGGATAGTGAGCTATCCCCCTTCTTGAAAATCGGTATTACATTTGCTATCCTCCAGGATTCTGGTACTACACCTGTTTTTAAGTACATGTTAAACAACTTTGCTAAGGGCATACTAAGCTCTTCCTTACATTCCTTTAATACTCTGGCAAATGGCCGCCGTGGATCATTGTGTTGTGGGCGAAGAAGGACGGTGTGTGAGGAAAGACAACCTCCTGGCCACTCTGTTAAGTCAGCTGGAGCAGTTAAGGAGAGAGATAGACCTGTTAAAGGGGGAGAACGAAGCCCTCAGGGCTGAACTCCTACAGGTAAGTGTCCTGCCTAGCAGGAATGGAGGAAACTTCAGCCGGTCTATTGTCCCATATTGGGGAGTTCCGTTTACACCCAACCCCTATCGCTCAAAAATCCGTTTAAACTATATTTGAAGCTACCCAGCATGTTCGAGTTAATGATTAATTTTGGTAACTTGTTCCTCTCATCCTCGCCCCTAAATCTAAATTTTTCCAATTTCAAATCATTGCTACGAGTTCATTCCTCGTTGGATCGTTTATGTACCTTTGCTATATCACTTTGTTTAACCCTGACTTTCATAAATACACCTCAATCAAATCACTGCAAGGGGAACATATGGGCATGGAGGTGAAGGAGACTGCAGTGGGAGAGGGTAAACAAGTACTAGGAATGATGACAAAACTAATTAGGCAGGGAGTTAAAACCTAAACTAGACAAAGAGAGGACTCAGAACACGACTAACTTAAATGTCTACTCTGCAAACAATAGAAGTATGAGAAACAAAATGGATGAAATTAGGGCGTGGAATGTACCGAAAAATTCGATATAGTAGCATTCACAGAAACATGGATAAACCTAGACTCAAATTAATCTATACCGATAGGTAGCTTAGGAAAGGATGCGGAGTAGCAATTGACCGATGGTAGGGAAAAAGTAATCACAGGAATAATATATAGACCTCCTAATCTTGATAGAGTTGATGAGCAACTTATTTGGGATGAAATGCTCAGGGCATCCAGGCTTAGCAGTGTCTGTATAGTAGGCGACTTTAAATTTAGCCAAATAGATTGGATAGACCTTACGGGTAACTCGGAATCAGAGGATTTTCTTGAAACAGTTCAAGACTGTTTCCTAAGTCAACATATAGCCGAATCCACCCGGGGTAATAATATACAGCGATCACAAAGAAATAAGATTAGAATTAAAATTTAATTGCAGTCGCAAGGAAAATTCCATTAAAGTCCCAGATTTCAGAAGGGCAAGCTTTGTTAGGTTGAATAAAAAAACAGCTGAGAGAAGGGGTATCACGTTTGGGGATGGATTACATGACCTCACACAATGTACCCACAGAAGGCGACTTCATTTTACTTGAGGTTGACGAGTTCCACAACAATTTAAACAATGAGTTATTTTATGCACAAAGGCAGAACATACCATACAAATTACTCAGATCAGACAAAATGACCCTAAATGGATAAATAATTATTTAAATAATATTATTGGACAAAGGAAGGCTATAGGTAAGAGAATAAATCGTGGTGAAGTTTACCTCCAAGATCACTTTAAGGTATTGGCCAGTTGGGTTAAAACCGATATAAGAAAGGCAAAGAGGAATGATGAACTGAAGGTAACAAGAGAGGCGAAGTCAAACCCCAAGGGGTTCTTTCAAATGTATCAAACTAAAACACGATAAAAGATTGAACCAACAGCTTTCGCCACCGAAAATTTAAACACTAACGATGTTAGTAAGCAAATAGACAATTCGGTAAAGCCTTATAAGTCACCAGGTCCCGATGAGATATTTGCCAGAGTATTAAAGGAATGTAAGGAAGAGCTTGGTATGCCCTTAGCAAATTTGTTTAATGTGTCCTTAAAAACGGGTGTAGTACCAAAATCCTGGAGGATAGTGAATATATTACCGAATTTCAAGAAGGGTGATAGAGCATTATCCTCTAACTACAGTCCAATCAGTTTAACATCACTTGTAGGCAAATTACTGGAAGCAATAGTTTCAAACTCTATTCGAAATCACCTGGAGAAGCACAAGTTGATCAATGAATCCCAACATTGCTTCACAAGCGGGCGTTCATGTCTAACTAATCTATTAACATTCAACTATTTTCAAATCAGTGGACGAGGGCCACGAATATGATGCGGTATATCTTGACTTTAGCAAAGCCTTCGACAGAGTCCCCCACGAAAGACTAATAAGAAAAGCCGAGAATCATGGAGGAGATTTTTCTGAAATGGATCAGTGCGCGGTTACAGGAGAGGAAACAGCGAGTGAGCATTAACGGCACTAAATCCAATATTAGTAACGTCACTAGTGGAGTACCCCAAGGCTCGGTACTTGGACCATTATTTTTTATTATATACATAAACGACATAGATATCGGCGTAGACAGCAACATAAATAAATTTACTGATGACACTAAAACAGGGCGTGTAATTAGATCTGACGATGACTCTCAAAACAACAGGAGAATCATAATTTTTTTTTCGAATGTTGTGTAAAATAGCAGTTTAAATTCAATTAGGACAAATGTAAAGCACTTAATCTAGGAGATGTAAACAAAGAAACCAGATAACAGATGAACAACGATGTTATATAGAAATCCGAATGTGAGAAAGATTTAGGAGTAAAGATAAGTAGGAATCTTAAGCCAAGTAAACAATGTGTATTTGCTCGAAAAAAGCTAATAAAGTCGTTGGGTTCATACAAAGAAGTGTAAGTTACAAGACTACACTACAGATGTCATCCTAAAACTATATCTTGCGCTTGTGAGACCTCACTTGGATTACGCAGTTCAATTCTGGTCACCATATTACAGAATGGATATAGAATCCCTAGAAAGAATTCAGAGAAGAATGACAAAATTAATAAGAACATAAGAAAATAAGGAGTCTGCAATTGGCCGGTTGGCCTGTGCATGGCAGCTCCTGTCGAGAGTTACTACCACTCTCTATCATCCATGAATCTATCCAGCCTCCCTTTGAAACTTTCCAGCGTTCCATCACTTACTACAAAGTTGCTAAGCTTGTTCCACTCGTCCACCACCCTATTTGTAAACCAGTTCCTTCCTATCTCCCACCTAAACCTAAACTTATCCAACTTGAATCCGTTGTTCCGAGTCCTATCCTGCTCGGAGATTATAAGAACTTTATCTATATCACCTTTATTGATTCCTTTCACCCACTTGAATACTTCTATCATATCTCCCCGCACTCTTAGTCTTTCTAGGGAATGCAAGTTTAGTTTCTTTAACCTATCCTGATATGGAAGGTTTCTAAGTTGCGGAATCATTTTCGTCATTCTTCGCTGCACCGACTCTAGTGAATTGATATACATTCTATAATAAGGGCACCAGAACTGAACCGCATAATCGAGGTGCGGCCTGACTAGCGCAAGATATAGTTGCAATAAGACCTCTGCACTTTTATTACTTACACTTCTAGATATAAAACCCAATACTCTGTTTGCCTTACTTCGAACATTAACTCACTGTTTTCTAGGCCGTAGGTCCGGGTTTACAAGTACCCCTAGGTCTCTTTCATAAGTCGACTTCTCTAGGTTGATGTTGTTAAGGCTGTATACATTATAAATATTTGTTCTTCCAATGTTAAGTACGCTGCACTTGCTGGTGTTGAATTTCATTTGCCATTTTTCAGACCACCCCTGCAGTTTATTTAGATCCTCCTGTAATGCATTTGCATTCTGCCCTGAATTAATTTGCCGTCCTATTTTGGTGTCATCCGCAAACTTGCTTATGTCACTGCTGATCCCAGTATCTAAATCGTTTATGTAGATTATGAACAGGAGTGGGCCTAGTACTGACCCCTAGGGAACCCCACTGGTTACACGGCCCCACTCAGATTTAACACCATCTACGCTGACCCTCTGCATTCTATCGGTGAGCCATAATTTTATCCAATTTAAAACTTTCCCCTCGATACCATGAACCTTAATTTTTCTCAGAAACCTCTGATGCGGTACTCTGTCAAATGCTTTGCTAAAGTCTAAGTAAATAACATCGTAATTTTCGTCATTATCTACTACCTCGAAGACTTTCCTAAAAAACGTTAGCAGATTTGTTAGACAAGATTTTCCCTTTGTAAACCCATGTTGAGAGTCGTAGATTAATTTGCTTTTCTCTAGATGCGATCGGATGCTATCTGCTATAATTGATTCAAGAAATTTCCCCACTACTGACGTCAAACTGATCGGCCGGTAATTTGACGCTGATGCTCTGTCTCCCTTTTTGAATATGGGTACTACATTCGCCTGTTTCCACAACTCTGGCACAACTCCAGTGTCTAATGATTTTGTAAATAAGTTTACGAGGGGTCCGCTAATCTGTTCCCTACACTCTTTTAAGACTCGAGGAAAAATTTCATCCGGCCCTGGGGATTTTGTGTTCTTTAGTTTATTTATCTTCTTAAGAACATCCTCTTTTCTGATAGTGATATTCTTTAATTTCTCTTCTTCCTTTCCCTTAAATATCAGTTCCACCTCCGGAATTTCATCGCAAATTTCTTCTGTGAAAACTGATAAGAAGTAGCTGTTCAATGCTTTGCTTATTTCTTCACTGACATTTATCAATTCTCCCCTCCCTGACTTTAAGGGCCCAACTTTGTCCTTGACCTTTGTCCTATATACCTGGAAAAATCCCTTGGGATTCGCCTTGGATTCTCTTGCTATTTTGATTTCATAGTCTCTCTTTGCTTTCCTTACATTTTTCTTAACATTCCTAGATAGTTCATTATACCTGTTTCTGAGCTGCTCCTCCCCTCCCTTTAATTTCTTATATATTCCTTTCTTTATTCCTATGTCATGTTTAAGTTTTCTGGTCATCCACCTTGGCTCATTCTTATTTGACCTAATTTTTCTGTGCGGTGTATTTTGTTCTTGTGCTTTATGTAGTATACTAGTGAATATATTATAGTCATGATCAATTGTTGTGTCATCTATGACCTCACCCCTTCCTACTGGGAACTGACATGACTGTTCCCAGAAACACACACAGAAACACACAGTCAAATGCTTCCAAATGTTACCGCGTGGTCAATTTAGCAGTATATTATAAAGTGTATTATATGACAACTCTTTATCTCTTCCCACAGATGAGCACTGTATGATTCATCGGGTTATCTTAAGAACTGGCTACAACACGCCTGGCAGCATGCTGACCACACCTGCCTACAGAGGCATTTCTGGAGGCGATGCACCCCTCTTATTAGGGAATGAATGTGATGTAAGAGCAACTTCGGACTTCAGTGGTCATCCCCAATTCGCGTCCTTCCTTGTAAGTATGACACACGTCGGTAATTTTAAGGGAAAGATTATTAATTTTATAACAAAGGATAATTAATTATTTTAAGAATACCTGGTTTGTTGTAATTTCATTCTTTACGCATTATAAGAACATAAGAAAATAAGGAGTCTGCAATAGGCCGGTTGGCCTGTGCATGGCAGCTCCTGTCGAGAGTTACAACCACTCTCTATCATCCATGAATCTATCTAGCCTCCTTTTAAAACTTTCCAGCGTTCCAGCACTTACTACAAAGTTGCTAAGCTTGTTCCACTCGTCCACCACCCTATTTGTGAACCAATTCCTTCCTATCTCCCTCCTAAACCTAATCTTACCCAACTTAAATCCGTTGCTACGA
This sequence comes from Homarus americanus, assembly GCF_018991925.1. Classification (NCBI taxonomy): domain Eukaryota; kingdom Metazoa; phylum Arthropoda; class Malacostraca; order Decapoda; family Nephropidae; genus Homarus; species Homarus americanus. The sequence continues at coordinate 17,989 of NW_024729434.1, read as the reverse complement.
GTCCTATCTTGCTTGGATATTATAAGAACTTTATGTGTATCTCCTTTATTGATTCCTTTCACCCACTTAAATACTTCTATCATTTCTCCCCGCACTCTTCGTCTTTCTAGGGAATGCAAGTTTAGTTTCTTTAACCTATCTTGGTATGGAAGGTTTCTAAGCACCGGAATCATTTTCGTCATTCTTCGCTGCACCGACTCCAGTGAATTGATATCCATTTTATAATAAGGGTACCAGAACTGACCCGCATAATCGAGGTGCGGCCTGACTAGCGCAAGATATAGTTGCAATAAGACCTCTGCACTCTTAATATTTACACTTCTAGATATAAAACCTAATATTCTGTTTGCCTTATTTCGAACATTAACGCACTGTTTTCTAGGACGTACAGTATGTCCGCGCTTACAAGTACCCCTAAGTCTCTTTCACAAGTCGACTTCTCTAGGCTGATGTAGGTTAAGGTGACACAGTTGTTATGTGTATCTGAACAGTTAGAGAGAGTTATAGATACAATTTAGTCGCAAATAGGTTAAGGCGGCCCCATAACTTTGTATTTGATTAGACACAGTAATTTCTACATGACAACCCGACAGCTGCCACTGCAAATTCCACGGCCGGTAATGAGTGAGGCGTCCCTAGTCGACCCTGCTGTAGAATAAGTACATGACTTTACATTTAAGGAAATGAATGTGGGTAAAGTTCATTGCTGACGATTCTTATATCGCTGTGTACAGCAGACTTAAGGCTTCAGTGTACTAATCCGCATTGCCTTTAATGGGCCCAGCTAGTTGACCTCTGACCCAGCTTGGAGAAGGTCGTGCCCGATCGTGCTCCCGTTAGAGACCAAGGAAAATGGCTGCTTTGGATCGTTGTGTCGTGGGGGAAGAGGAGGGGAGCGTGGGGAAAGACGACCTCCTTGCCACTCTGTTAAGGCAGCTGGGGCAGTTGAGGAGTGAGGTTGACACTCTAAAGGGGGAAAATGAAGCCCTCAGGACGGAACTCCTTCAGGTAGGTGTCCTGCCTAGCAGGACACCTGCGAAGGAGGAGCAGGCGTGGAGAGTGGTTGTCTCCAAGGGGACTAGGGTCAGGCTCAGGAAAGCTGACCAGGGTGTGGAGTGTAGTAACCCTTACCAGGTGCTACAGGAAGCTGGCGAGGAAGAGAAGAGGCAGGACGGTATGGATCAAGGAGAGGAAAGGGCAGTTGTACAAACCCTGCCCACAGGTAAGGTCGTGGTAGTTGGTGACAGCCAGGTGAGGTTTATGGATAGGGCTTTTTGTGCGAGAGATAGGAAACGTAGGACTAGGGTGTGTTTTCCTGGGGCTGGGATAGGGCATGTAGCCAAGAGGTTAGACAGGGTTTTGTCAGGGGAGGGTACCAATCCAGTAGTGTGTCTTAGTGTGGGAGGAAACGACATAGGTAAGGTTAGGAGTGAGGAACTTTTCAAGAGGTATAGGGAGGCGCTGGGGAAGATTAGAGATAGGGGAGGGATCCCGATAGTATGTGGTGTCTTGCCTACAAGAGGGGTTGGTCGTGAATGGCTGTCCAGGGCAATTGCTATAAATTGCCGACTGGAAAAACATTGTGCAAACAATGGTTGGGCATTCATTGATAACTGGCAACGATTCTATGGCAACGACTACCTGTACTGTCGCGACGGAGTACACTTGTCTCGTGAGGGGGTAAAGACGTTGTCTGCATCCCTGGAGCGTGAAATTGTCACTCCGAAGGGGGGTTTCGCCAGTAGAGAGGGGTCGGGGAAAGTGGGAGTCAAAAAACAAGCAGGTCCTGGGAAGTAAAATTAGTTGCTCAGGACAAGGGGTAAAACAGGACCAGGGAAGAGTAGGTTTAAATGTATACTATACAAACAGTAGGGGCAGTTCAAAAGATATCGAAGTCTTTAAACTGCTAAGGGAACATATGGGCACGGGGGTGGAGGAGACTGCAGTGGGAGCGGGTAAACAAAGTGAAAGACTACAGGGAAATAGTGTTAGGAATGATGACAAAACTAAATTAGACAGGGAATTTAAAACTAAACGCGGTAAGGGGAGGACTCAGAACACGACTAACTTAAATGTATACTACACGAACAGTAGAAGTATGAGAAACAAAATGGATGATATTAGGGCCTTGGTATGTACCGAAAAAATCGATATAATTGCATTCACTGAAACATGGATCAACCTAGACACACGTGAGTTACCAGTCGAATACCAAATTGCGGGTTACAAACTGTTCCATACCGATAGGCAGACCAGGAAAGGAGGCGGAGTAGCAATCTATGTTAGGGATAATCTGAAGTGTGAAATAAATAAGGAAATAAAAACTGAGAGGAATACAGAAACAATTTGGATAGAATTAAGCGACGGTCGGGAAAAATTAATCACAGGAGTAATATATAGACCCCCAATCTTGATAGCGTCAATGAGCGACTTATCTGGGATGAAATGCGCAGGGCTTCCATACACAACAAAGTCTGTATAGTAGGCGACTTTAACCTTGGCCAAATAGATTGGACTGACCTTACGGGTAACTCAGAATCACAGGATTTTCTCGAGACGATCCAGGACTGTTTCCTAAGTCAACATATAACCGAACCCACACGGGGTAATAATATACTGGACTTAGTTCTGTCGAACAGAGAAAACCTAATTAGCAATGTCGAGGTAGGGAACGAACTTGCAAACAGCGATCACAAAGAAATTCGATTCCAGTTAGATTTTCAGGGCAGACGTAAGGAAAATTCCACTAAAGTACCAGATTTCAGAAGGGCAAACTTTGACAGTTTAAAGAGGCAGCTGAGAGAGGGGGTGTCGCGCTTGGCTGTGAACCTGACAGATGACACCGACCTGATAACGAGATCTGAGATTGCCGAGTTCCACGACAATTTAAATAGTGAGTTACTTAATGCACAAAGGCAGAACATACCATACAAAAAACTCAGATCAGACAACAATGACCCTAAATGGATAAATAATTATTTAAAGAACATCATTGGCCAATGGAAGGCTACAGGTAGAAGGATAAATCGTGGCGAAATTCACCTCCGGGACTATTATAGGATAGTGGCGAGTAGGGTTAAAACCGAGATAAGGAAAGCAAAGAGGAATAATGAGGTAAGGATAGCAAGGGAGGCAAAGACAAACCCCAACGGATTCTACCAAATGTATCAAACTAAAACACGAGAAAAGATTGGGCCAATACGGTCAGACTTCGGCGAACTCACTGATAACGACGGAGAAATGAGCAATAATTTGAATAAATATTTTTCAACAGTTTTCACCACCGAAAATTTAAACATGATACCCGAGGCACCGACTCTATTCAGAGATAGTAAAGAAAACAAATTAAGTGAGATAGTAGTGACTAGTAACGATGTTAGTAAGCAAATAGACAAACTAAAGCCTAATAAGTCACCTGGTCCCGATGAGATATTTGCCAGAGTATTAAAGGAATGTAAGGAAGAGCTTAGTATGCCCTTAGCAAAGTTGTTTAACATGTCATTAAAAACAGGTGTAGTACCAGAATCCTGGAGGATAGCGATGGAGGAAACTGCAGCGGGCCTATTGGCCCATACTGGGCAGTCCAGTTTACACCCAACCCCTATTGCTCATATGAGCATCCAACCTATGTTTGAAGCAATTCAGCGTATTCGAGTTAATGATGATATTTGGTAACTTGTTCCATTCATCCACTACTCTGTTTCCAAACCAGTGTTTACCTATTTCAAGCCTAAATCTAAATTTGTCTAATTTAAAACCATTGTTACGAGTTCGCTCCTGGTTGGATAATTTGAGTACCTTTGTAATGTCCCCTTTGTTTAGCCCTGCCTTCCACTTATACACCTCTATCAGGTCGCCCCTCGCTCTACGTCTCTCAAGGGAGTGCAAATTAAGATGCTTTAACCTGTCTCTATACTCAAGGTTCCTAATGCCCGGGATTAGTTTTGTCATTCTCCTCTGAATTCTTTCCAAGGATTCTATATCCATTCTGTAATACGGTGACCAGAACTGAACTGAGTAATCCAGGTGTGGTCTCACAAGAGCAAGATACAGTTTTATGATGACTTCGCTAGTCTTGTAACTAACACTCCTTTGTATGAACCCAAGTACTTTATTAGCCTTGTTACGAGCAAAAACACATTGTTTACTTGGCTTAAGGTTCCTACTTATCATTACTCCTAAATCTCTCTCACAGTCGGATTTCTCTATGGCATCGTTGTTCATCTGGTATCTGGTTTTCCTGTTTACATCTCCTATACTGAGTACTTTACATTTGTCGATGTTGAATTTCATCTGCCATTTTTCAGACCATTCGAAAAATTTGTTTAGAACATAAGAACATAAGAAAGTGGGATACTGCAGGAGGCCGACTGGCCCATACAGGGCAGATCCCTTTCACACCCATCCCAGCACTTCCATGTGCCTATCCAACTTCGTCTTGAAGCTCCCTAGCGTCCCCGATCCTACTATAGCACTCGGTAGCCTATTCCACATATCCACAACTCTATTACCAAACCAGTGCTTACCTATATCCTTTCTGAATCGGAATTTATCTAATTTAAAGCCATTTGTTCTAGTTATTTCGTTATTACTGAGCTTCAGAACATCTTCCATTTTACCCTTGTTAATCCCACTTACCCACTTGTACACCCTATCATATTCCCCTAACTCTACGCCTCTAATGAATGTAAGCCTGCTTTTCAGTCTTTCTTCATATGGAAGGTTTCTAATATTAAGGATCATTTTGTCATTCTTCTTGTACTCTCCAAAGAATCTATGTCCATTCTATAATAAGGACACCAGAACTGAACCGCATAATCCATGTGTGGCCTCACTAATGCTAGGTAAAGTTTCAAGATAACGTCAGCAGTTCTGTTACTCACAGACCTAGATATGAACCCAAGAATACTGTTTGCCTTGTTGCGAACGCTAATACATTGTTTTCTAGGTTTCAAGTCGTTGCTAACAAATACACCTAGATCTTTTTCACAAACTGAGTTTTCTATTTCCGTGTTACCTAGTTTATACTTAACGTTTGTATTCGTCTTCCCTATCTGTAGTACCTTGCATTTATCAGTATTAAAATTCATTTGCCAGTCTACTGACCACTCATGTAAGATATCTAGATCTCTTTGAAGGTGTTCAAAGTCACTGTCTGAATTTATCACTCTCCCCATTTTGGTATCATCTGCAAATTTACTAATCCTACTAGTTATGCCTAAATCAAGATCATTAATGAATATAACAAACAGCAGAGGGCCTAATACAGATCCCTGGGGAACTCCGCTTTTGACCGCACCCCAGTTTGACTTTAATCCATTTATGCTGACTCTTTGTTTCCTACCTGTTAACCATGACCTAATCCATTTTAATACTGATCCACCTATTCCATGTGCTTCTACCTTCCTTATCAATCTCTCATGAGGGACTCTATCGAATGCTTTACTGAAATCTAAATATATTATATCATATGACTTATCATTATCTACCGCTTCATATACTTCTGAGAAAAAGCTAAGCAAATTTGTGAGACAAGAACGTCCCTGGGTGAACCCGTGCTGAGAAGAATGAATTAAGTTGAATGTTTCAAGGTGGCTTCTGATTTTTGTAGCAATAATTGACTCTAGCAACTTGCCTATGATTGACGTGAGACTAATGGGACGGTAATTTGATGCTATTGATTTATCATGGGACGGTAATTTGATGCAATTGATTTATCACCTTTTTTGAAAATCGGAACTACATTTGCAAGTTTCCAAGCTTCTGGCACTAGGCCCGATTCTAATGACTTATTAAATAAAACTGCTAATGGATTACTCAACTCATCTCTACATTCTTTTAATATTCTAGCATATACCTCGTCTTGACCAGGCGATTTATGAGGCTTCAGTTTGTTAATTACTTTAAGCACATCGTTACTAGTAATATTGATATTCATCAACATATTTTCTATACTGTCGTTATATACCTTTTGCGAACTTCTGGAAACTGTGCTAGGTTTTCATTTGTGAACACGGAGCGAAAATGACTATTTAACGTGACTACACATTTCTAACTCATCATCAGTCATTTCCTGTCGTAGTTTTAAGGGGACCTATTGTATTCTTAACCTTGATTTATACAGTTGATAAAAGCTTTTGGGGGTTATTTCTTTTCGATTTGTTTGCTACCTGATTTCATAATTCTCTTGCTTTCCTAATTTCTGTTTTACCTGTCTCTGCTAGGGTTCTGGATAGTAACCAAGTAAGTGATTTTCGCCTTCTTAACTTTTCTATATATTCCTTTCTTTTTCCTCAGAAGATCTAAGAGGCTCCATTATATTCATCCATTTTGCTGGTTTCAGATCGATCTGAATTTTCTTTTAGGGATGTGTTTATTTTGGGCATTATTGATTGTCGCAATAAATTGTTCATAAGTAGCTGCTAAATTAAATTCGGGGTTATCCCGTCCTAAGTTGACAGTTTCCGGTGGTGTGGGGGGGATTAATCTTTTGACCATAGGGTCATCCCTTAGGTCTCTCCTTAAGCTACCGTAATTAGCCTTCCTAAAATCCGGGATCAAGGCCGAATTTTCCTTCTTCCCGCCATCCCATATTATGTTAAAATATATGGCTTTATGATCACTGTTTCCTAGTTCGTCTCCAATCCCAACATCTTTTACTAGATTTTCATTATTACTGAGAACTAAATCGAGGATATTATTTCCTCTAGTGGGCGAGTTTATGAATTGATATAAAAACTATCTTGTACTACTTCTAGAAAATCTTCAGATTCATTATCGCTAAGTTGATTTTTCCAATCTATGCCTGAAAAGTTGAAATCGCCTAGAATACATACATTGTTTCTATCAGATGCCTTCTTTATTTCCTCCCATAGCAATTTACCATCGTTCCTACTCAAATTAGGTGGTCTATATATAACACCAATGACTACGGATTCACTGCCCTCACCAATCTCTACCCAAATACTTTCATTGTCGCCATTTGTTTTAATGTTTGATTTATTGCAGCTTTTTAATGACACCCTGATATACACTGCTACACCGCCACCTCTCCTTCCTACTCTGTCAAATTTAAATAGGTTATATCCTGGAATATGGAATTCTGCTAAAAAATGCTTGCTGTTTGAATTTATCCATGTTTCCGTTATTGCAATTATATCTATGTTCTCTTTACTTACAATGGCCCTGAGCTGGTCCATTTTGTTACATGAGGTTTTCACTATTAGTATAATAAATACCGGTATTTCTTTCCTTGTTTCATCTGTTTTACATTTATTACTGATGTTTGTTATTATGACTAACTATATTTCAGCATTATCTACTTCTGTTTCACTACTTCCCAGTACTCTGCTTGTTTTTTGTTCCCATTTTCCCGAACCTCTACTATGAACTCCCCTTCGAGTGACAATTACGCCTCCAGGATGCAGACAACGTCTTTACCCCCTCACGAGACAAGTGTACTCCGTCGCGACAGTACAGGTAGTCGCTGCCATAAAATCGTTGCCAGTCATCAATGAATGCCCAACCATTGTTTGCACAATGTTTCTCCAGTCGGCAATTTATAGCAATTGCCCTGGACAGCCATTCACGACCAACCCCTCTTCTAGGCAAGACACCACATACTATCGGGATCCCTCCCCTATCTCTAATCTTCCCCAGCGCCTCCCTATACCTCTTGAAAAGTTCCTCACTCCTAACCTTACCTATGTCGTTTCCTCCCACACTAAGACACACTACTGGATTGGTACCCTCCCTGACAAAACTCTGTCTAACCTCTCGGCTACATGCCCTATCCCAGCCCCAGGAAAACATACCCTAGTCCTACGTTTCCTATCTCTCGCACAAAAAGCCCGATCCATAAACCTCACCTGGCTGAAGATTGGGAAGTGAGATGCAGTGAAGATTGTGAAGCGAGATGTAGTGAAGATTGTGAAATAAGATTATAAAGTAAACTGTAGTAATTGAGGTTAAACGAACGCGGGTTATTCTGTAGTGTATCCGTGTCTTGTTAACGTGGAACCAACATGGCGGTGGTTCTCAATATAGATACGTTATTTTGCCGGGAATTTCTGTCAAAACAAAATATGAATCTAAGACGTTCCACTATAAGAGTCTTTCAACCTCAGGTAAGGTCTAAAGACTTTCTACTCTAGGTCTTACACCCTGGAGTAGCTGTATCGTCCACATAGGTAATTACTCCACAAGGAACTACAAGTTACACCTTGATGTAATACTTCATTTATTGCCAAACTTTATAGGGAAATATTTTTTTCACAAAGAATTTCAAGTTACAATTTCACATAACAAGTCACATTACAAACGTTCCTTCGGCTTACAGTTAAACTTTGCAATGTCAAGATATTTTTTTCACTGCAGAGGAAAGTATGCGTCATCATCACCACACACACACACACAAAGACAAAACTCCTGTATCCAGATTCTCAAAAGTTTATAAATTAAATTTTTCCCTAAAATTAAACAGACAATACATCTATTTATCATAGAGTATGTGAACAATATCGACGCCATATTGGTTACCATCTTTGAGTTATATAATTAGTTAGCTTCATAGTGTTAATTATTTAGTTAAAAAGGAAAAATAATCTACTAGTGTGTATTGTGACCAAAATATATCAACATTGTATTTACTTTCTCCTCCAGGGGGCACTAAGTCTAGAAAAATGACACAATTGACATCTACATAAAGTGACTGATCAAGGGTAGATATTGGCTACCTTTTGTGTTACTTTGAGGTCGTAAGAACACACAGAGCTGCTCTTAAGGATGTTTACCACAATACACCTTAACCAGTTTCTCATTCACTAAGGTCAAACAATAAATCTGGTTCACAAGATACACCGTAAATTTTATTAGAATACAATAATCAATTACTGTATTATTGTATTGAGGCGAATAGTCTTATGGTGTTAAGATGTGTTCTTAAGCCACGAAGGTAAACAAAAGGTATTCAATATCTGCCTTGGTTGACGATGATCTGTAGACGTTAGCAAGTCCTCCTCCTGCTCTCGAGTAAGGTAAGGAAGGCCTCACCTGACCAAAATTGTTAATTAAGATAGATTACCTGAAGATTAACCCTCCCAGCTTATTTCAACTAATGATTAACCTAACGCTACTTGGGAAGTTAAGTTAGGTTAGGTTAGGTAGGGTAGGGTAGGGTAGGGTAGGGTAGGGTAGGGTAGGGTAGGTCAGGTCAGGTCAGGTCAGGCAGTGCCAGTGTAGTTAATCTTGAGGTTAAATAAACTAGAGGCTAATCTTCACATGAGCCAGTAAGACACTTTGACGGAGGCGGTTACGTACAACAGGAAAGCTCTGATAACATATAATGTACAGTATATACCGTTTAAGTTGCGTCAGCAGCTCTATACACCACTTATTGACTTACTCATTCACTGCCGTAGAAATATTTACTTCTCTAACAGTTTTCTATATGGTTCCCAGTCATTATAATACGACCTTGTAAAATCAAATGATCTAAATTAAACTAAACTTATCCAAATTAAACTTATTAGCTAACAAATCCTTCTAAAACACGATATATGCAAATCAAAAGTTCTAAATTCAACTTAACTTATCGTAATATAACTATTATAACTAAACCATTTTAATTAAACCTAACCTAAACACCTCAAGTGCCACAAACAGAAGGAAAAAACACCTTTAATATTATCGTGTAGGAGGCCCCTGTAACCCACTAACTCCAGGTAATGCATCTATATCAATCTACCTGCGTTAGAAGCTCTATACGTGGCTATGATCGTTACCCACTGCTGGAGAACATTTGTACTTCTATAATTACCCCTGGAGAAACAATGCACCAATTTACGATTTATTTATTTTATTTTTCATTTATTTTTTATTCTTGGTCCATACTGTAAACATCGCCCGCTTGTGAGTCCCGTCAGCCATTTTGTTCTAACTTTCGGGGATTCTAAAATAAGCTATAAATAAATAAATAAATAAATAAATAAAACAAGCATCTTTTGTTTTTCTAACCCATGAGCTGTGAGTCTTCATTATATACTTCAACATTACTGTAAACTAAGGCTAGAGAGGGTGTGTACAGTACTAGTGGAGTCAAGACGAGAAGGTATTTCAAATCCACAAAGGGTTTTACAATTGGAGAGTCTTACAAGTGGAGGGTCTTACAGGTGGAGAGTCTTACAAGTGGAGGGTCTTACAGGTGGAGGATTTTAATAAGGATAAATACAGCAAGTCTTACAGTTGAATCAGCCAAGTCGAGGAAAACTCTTAAGAGTCACGTAACTTCTACCTGGTGTTACCTGTAATCAAGCTAAGGTATATGTAAGAAGAATATTATCTCGTTACTATCCATTCCTCTTCCACTATCCTGCGAGGTGGTGTATTAATAGGCACAGATACTCATGATAAAGAAGGAATAAAGAGAAAGACGCAAGATACCTATAAAATGCGACAGAATATACCCACACATGCGTAATCCTAACCCATCCCAACCCAACCCAACCCTATCCTACCCCCAGCTTCACCACAGTACACAAAGTCATTCTTGGTATCAGAATGACGCCTAAACACCCTGTATCGCCTAAGACACATTTGAATCGGATGGTTCGTTGACGGTTTTATTTCTTCGGTATAAACCAGAGAAGCAATTAGTTCGTGGGAACAGTGAGTCAAAATACTTCACATCAGCTTCGTTTACGACCTCCAGCTGATATTTACTTCTGTTGTCTATATCAATCACATTTTATAATGAAAACAAAAATATGGTTAGTTACTTAAAAATGAAAAAAACATCATACTTAGATACTTAAGAGTGAGGAAAAAAGATACTTAAGATACTTAAAAATAAAAACACTCTTTGATACTTAAATTAGGACAAAATAAACGGACATAAAGATTTAACTATGAGCGGTGGATATTACGACATGTACCGGCTATCAATACAGAGGCGCTATTTAGCCGTGAAGTTCTCTCAGAAACTCAACAAGACAATATGTGGTCACGTAAAAATTTCAGGTTAATTTTTAACACCATCCGTCATTTTAAACCTTGGCACCTGTAGATTAAGAAAATATATGGTGATATTTTTTCTGATGGGATAAAGGTCGTATTTGTCCAGAGAAGTAAGAGAGGAAAAAAATCACTTGAGAGGCATGACGCACAGAGTGTCTAAGGTGATAAAAGATCATATACTACCATTTGGGTTTTCAAATTAAGTTCATTACATAAAATATCAAACTCATAAAGATTACAAAAGAACAGAACATCATGAGCTCTCTACAGCTATTGTCAGCCGTCAATATGCTGATGTACAGAAGCTACACAATGTTATTGGTGACTGTAATCCCAGGAAAATGATGCTCTTTTAAACTTGGTAACTGGAGCTGTAATGCCAGAAAATGCCAAATATGACAATCTATGTGCATATGAAGTTGGAAGACAAAATTATGAAAATTTTGTCAAGAAACGTATTGTTGGTCCATTGAGCATCTGGGAAAAGATGTCCAAGGTTAATCTTCTGTCGTGGAAAGCAGCAAATAAGACTTCAACCATCAAATTGCTATCACAAGTTATAGAACTTAAGCAGGACATACAGTATATGCATCACAGAAGGGCAGCACTGTACATATCAAGTCACCAGACACTGATGTGTTTGGCATATTAAAGCAGCCTCAACTTGGAGAAAATACAAGTATGAAAACAGGAACTGGTGAGCGACGACACATTGGGCAGAGAGCCTTACAGGCTTCCATGCCTTCACAGGATCTGACTGCATTGGAAAATTTGTTGGCAAAGGAAAGAAAGCATGTTGGAGCACTTTGATGAAATCTAACACAAAAGTCCTAGATGCATTCAAGATGCTGAGTAGACCAAATACCCTCCAGCAGACATGTTTATTGGTCTAAAGGAATTTGTATTTAAGCTCTACTGTCCACGAATGACTTTCACTAAACTGTCATAACTTAGATGGCATCTCTTCAAGAAAACGCAGGCAGAAGCTGGAGAACTACCAGCGACTGCAGCAACTCTAAAGTATCATATATTGAGAGGAAGGTATCAAGCTCTTCTGTGGTCTTGTGATGCAGACAGTGAAATGCTTTCACAATTAGAGCATGGCTGGAAGATTGACAATGACTGTTTCATACTAGTAATATCAGACCAACCACCAGCTCCAGAAGCAATCACAGAACTTGTTAAATGTGGATGTGGCGTCAGGAAATGTGGATCATTGTCATGTTCATACAGAAAGAATCAGAAAGAATAGCATGACATGCACCGAGATGTGTAACTGTCAAGCAGATGATGAGAAATGCCTAAACAAGGTGAAGGAATCTGTTGTACACAGAAGACTCTGATGACGAGGACTGAAGCAATGTCGTAAATAATAACTTGTGACTTGTTTACACATGATGTATAACACTACAAACTTTTAATAAATATAAAACGGTGGTTCTAAGCTTTTCAGATAATGGTAATATGTATATGTTTAATTTCCAGTATTTGTCTTTAGCAAATAATTTTACTTACTGCAATCTCTTCTTTGCCAGAGACAGGATGGCATATATGAGCAGCCATGTTTGTAACACACTTATGATATTATAACAGCATTCATGATATATTATGTTAAATTATAATCATATAATACTACATGTTCATAGGTTATTAGTCATGTTTTAAGTTAATTAGGACTTAATGGTAATACATCTGTGGTTCATTACGCCGCTCTTTGATAAAACTTCTTTAAAGACATAAAACGTATAATAAACCGTTCAGAAAAATGACACCACAGTTCCTTAACATAGTTTATAAGGATTATTATAATGTATGGTGTCAAAAATTAACATGAAATTTTTACGGGATTACTTAAGCTCCTACACTAAAACCTGCCGACCTAACCTAACCTTTTTTACCCACCTCTACCTACTTACCTAACCTGACATAATCTAACCTAACCTGACGTAATCTGACCTAACCTGACATAATCTAACCTAACCTGACATAATCTAACCTAACCTGACATAATCTAACCTAACCTGACATAATCTAACCTAACCTGACAGATTATGTCAGGTTACATTACATCGACTATCAAGACATAACTTACAATACAAATTAATAAATAATTGTACCAGGCAGATAAAAATATTAGTTACAAAAAATTATGAAAATAGTCTTAATGTTCACGCCAGAACTTACCCCATAACAAAAGCCATACAACATTTTCCCAGTTAAGACTTCGTTAAATACAATCTCAAACTCCTTCTCAGAAACTGTGTGTTGGTGGTGTGCCACGTGTGGTGTGTGTGTGTGTGTGTGTGTGTGTGACAGCACCTTTGATTTATACAAATATTCACCCAAATGAATAACACCAAGCAATTCACCATGTTATTCACGACTCTTAGATCACTTGGCTTGCGTCTCTCAAAAGGTCGAGCCAGGGTCAGCTGATTCAGTAAACACCGCTCACATTAATAGGGACCTGCCACACTTTGCCATAAACAGATAAATTGTACCGGGAATTTTCCCCCCACACACTCATCATTGTCACTTTATGTAACTTGCTGACAAAACCCATGACCCTTCAGGCCTTTTACGCCCTTAATGCATGAGTCATAAAGGCAAGTATGAACTCCGCATGCTTCCCAGTTGGGCACTGTAAACGCTTCTGCGCTTCACCTTGCACAGGATGTAAGGGGGTGCCCAATAAACTAGCCCCCTCGTGGGCAATCTGTAATCACTACCACTGTCTCGCGGCCCAGAGTAGTAGTTGGACATATCACTAGACAGGGAAATTCACACTTAACACAAGTGTTATCTCAAGGTCATATTCACAACACTTCCCTGGACAGAATTCATAATTTATTTTCTCATATTACATCTGTGTGTATACCTGCTACTAGATAAACAGAAAATGCCAAGAAGTGTTTACATCAAGCGCTGCCACTTAAGAGTTCCAAGAACTAAATTAAAACAATTAGTGTGTGTGTGTGCATGGTGTGAGTGTGCATGGTGTGTGTGTGTGTGTGAGTGTGCATGGTGTGTGTGTGTGCATTGTGTGTGTGTGTTTGTGTGTATATGGTGTGTGTTTGTTTGTTTGTATGGTGTGTGCATGGTGTGTGTGTGTGTGTGTATGTGTGTATGGTGTGTGTATGTGTATGGTGTGTGTATGTATGGTGTGTGTGTGTGTGTGTGTGTGTGTATGTGTGTGTATGGTTTGTGCATGTACGGTGTGTGTATGGGTGTGTGTGATTGTGCATGGTGAGTGTGTGACTGTGTATGGGGTGAGTGTGTGTGTGTGTGTGTGTTTCCATTGCCATGAGGATATCATACAATTCTTAAAGCACTGGTCACATGGGCGCATTTTTTTTTAGCAATTTCTTGCCGGAAAGTTATTTCGAGCAATTTTCGAGAAATTCGAGCAAGTTTTTGAAGCATTTTTATTGATAATCGTGATAGTCAATTTCTTGACTATTTCGAGCAAGATTATCGGTTCAAAACCCGGTTAATACCATATTTAATGACACGAAGCTTATTTATCGAGTATTTACCTTGGCTATATATAACATAGATCAATAATATTATGTATAAAATGCACAAACAGTTTTTTACGACACACTGAGTTTATTATTTGGGTGGTGTTTTGGCGTGTTTGTTTACAAAACACAAGCCCATACAGCCGGTCATTCTCCACACACTAACAACCCTCCCTACTGTAACTACGATAGTTGAACCAGTCTATATTAAACACTCGTTCCTCCTCCTCGCCAGCCACCTACGAGTCCCCAATAGTTTTTCTTCGCTTTCTCTCATTTCTTTTTAATAATAACAATAATACCAAGGATAGCTGCTGCGTCGTCTGCATTGTTGTTGTGATGTTCCGTCTCCCTTCTACTCGCACAGCGGCGTTAACTTTTTTTTCTTGCTGTAGTAACTGAACCAAGAGCCACTCGTGTGACCACATTTGGAAGAAATTACTCGTAATTTCTTGCTCCAAATTAATTGCTCATCAAAGGGATCGTGTGACCGTAACTTTAGTCACCCTTTAAGAAAAACTGTAAATACTGATTCACAAAACTTAAGGATAATTTCTGACTTGGAACCATCGGTGTAATGCAGAAAACAGTTATTGTATTCTAAAACCTACCCAAGAAATCTTTTACCCACTTACGATATAATTCTTTTCTATTCCATCAATAGATGTTATTTTACTTTTTAATACGTATTTTTATTTTAGTAATTTATAAACTATTTTCTTTATATACTTCATTACCTTTTAGTGTAATGAAGAGAATGAATTACAGAAGGTTTTTATAATTATATTGCGAACAATATTTTTCCTCGCAATAAATAAACAATGACGATGATCTTGTTTACAATATGGAGCTTGATGTCTTACTCCATGTTCGTTTATTACATTTTCTACCATACCCGACTGTTCTTTTCTTTCTTGTGGTGAAGGTTTTTGACAATTGATATATATATAAAGTTGAGTTAAGAATAATGACTCTGATATTATAGCCATTAGGTCCTGAATAATAAGTGGTGTCTAAGTGAACAAATGTATGATGTCTTCAATTACCAGCGTAGTGTGGGGTAACAGTGGGGGTAGAAGCGAAGGGTAGGAGTGAAGGGTGGGAGTAAGGCGTGGGAGTAAGGGTGGGAGTAAGGGGTGGGAGTAAGGGGTAGGAGTAAGGGGTGGGAGTAAGGCAGGAGTATGTGTGGAGTAAGGTGGGAGTAAGGATGGGCAATGGGTGGGAGCAGGGTGGGAGTACAAGTGGGAGTATGGAGAGGGCGAGAGAAGGGGAGTAAGGGTGGAGTAAGGTGGGAGTATGGCTGGGAGTATATGTGGGAGTAAGGCGTGGGAGCAGGGTGGGAGTAAGGGTGGGAGTAAGGGGTGGGAGTAAGGGGTAGGAGTAAGGGGTAGGAGTAAGGGGTGGGAGTAAGGGGGTGGGAGTAAGTGGTGGGAGTAAGGGGTGGGAGTAAGGCATGGGAGTAAGGCGTGGGAGTAAGGGTGGGAGTTAGGGGTGTGAGTAAGGGGTGGGAGGCAGGCAGGAGTAAGGTGGGAGTAAGGTGGGAGAAGGGGTAAGGGAGTAAGGTGAGTAAGGGTGGGAGTATAAAGAGTAAGGGTAGGAGTATGGGAGCAGGTGGGAGTAAGGGTGGGAGTAATAAGGGAAGCTAAGGGTGGATTAAGGGGTGATTATGTGAGTATATAGGAGTAAGGGTGGGAGTAAGGTGGCAGCAGGTGCAAGGGAGGGGAGCAAGGTGGGAGCAAGGGGTACGAGTAAGAGGGTGGAAGCAAGGGGTGGAAGCAAGGGGTGGGAGTAAGGGGTATGAGTAAGTGGTAGGAGTAAGTGGTAGGAGTAAGGGATAGAAGTAAGGGGTAGAAGTAAGGGGTAGGAGTAAGGGGTAGAAGTAAGGGGTAGAAGGAAGGGGTGGGAGCAAGGGGTGGGAATAAGGGGTGGGAATAAGGGGTGGGATTAAGGGGTGGGAGTAAGGGGTAGGAGTAAGGGGTAGGAGTAAGGGGTAGGAGTGACGAGTAAGAATGTGGGACAAGAGGGAGGGGTAGCAGTGGGGGGTAGGGTTAGGTTACAAACTTCTATTTACTTCATCATCTGTATCCTGCTGGTGATGTTCTCTCTTTAAACAATTTGTAAAATAAATAAATAAATGGTCAGGTGTAAATGGTAAGAATTTAACAGAGTAATACTGAGGTATTACAAGAAAGAACTAAAAACTGTCCACTGTGTGTATCAACATTTTATAAAAGTATTTGTGAAGCTGTAAAATACTTAGATATAAACTTTTAATTCAACTCTGTAATAAAAATAATTGCAATAATGAATCTAAACAAGAAATGAACTGGGTGAAAAAAATCTACAAAATACTAAAAATATAAAAAAGAAGAATTACAGTAAACCTGAATCATTGTAATAAACATTATTAAACTTTTCGTTGTTATGACCTAAAACAAACAAGGAAGACTCGTCTAGATTTTCGCTCTGTGAATTAACTCCTTGGATCGCTTTTGGGCAAGAGGGGAGTTACTCCGACTTATTCCGTGAAAATATTCCCAACTGTCCATAGAATCCGTTACAGTTTCCTTTATAGTAAGTGACTCACAAATGATTAATATTCCCATTCACCAATACTTTATTATATCAGAGAACATTGCAGAGATAAGCTGGCCAATGAGCGATGGTCAAAGATAATACAGATTTAATACTGGATTGATAAGTACAGCTATAGTGATTTGTTTCATGTTACAGTAATAATAAACTTTATCAAATGTTATAACTACCAAAGTGTTATTTTCGTGATCGATACCCTGCTGCCAGGATTATAACATCGTTTAAAAGTTCAGTAAAAATATCATGCAGATTAAAACCTAACCTAGTGTATCGTAACCTAATTTAGCCTTTCCTAAGCCAACTTAGACTATCCTAAACTAGCCTAACCTATCCTAATCACACCAAACCTAACCTATCCTAAATTTATATATCATCAACAGATTTATAGATATGTTGGAAAAATAATTATCAAAAGTTTGTTGTCTCTGCAAATGTATTTTTAAAAAAAGAAAATGAAATTAAAACTTTCTAGAGAACTCAATTGTGTCAAGCGTTGCGGCTTGGTTAGGTTAGGTAACATTAGGTTAGGTTAGATAAGGTAAGGTAAGATTAGGTAAGGTGAGGTAGTGTTAGGGTTAAATACATTTTACTAATTTTGCATCAAAATAATCACGACTGAAGGTATCGGATAAAAAACCTCTGAATATAATTCTTTTTCTGAGAAAAAAATTTCTTTACCACTTATTTTTGCCCCACTTTTTTTATTAAGTTTGATGAACTTAGATTAGGTTAGGTATTATTTAACTCTGAGTCATGGGTACTTATTGGATACTTGGCAGAATAACTTGTTATAACTTGGTCCTAACAAAGGCGGAGTCTAAGCAAAAATGTTCACTTGACCTCATATTTGGATTTCATTA